>NW_028114954.1:0-11623 GCF_964273445.1 Streptopelia decaocto
GGGGGGCCGGCAGCGAACCCCGTCTCGGCGTCTTTAATTAGGTCGTTAATTAGCGTGTGGCGGTGAAGCTCTCGTAGGTAATGAGGGGGTGTTTTAATTAAAGGGGGGGGGACACCCCCACGCCGCCGCGGGGTTTTGCACATTCATTGTTCAGCCGGCGGGCGCGACGTCATCGGCCGCGACGCTCGTCCCGCCGAAACCACGGCGGGGGGGCGGGGGGGACATTGGGACATTGTCCCTGTCACCCTGGGGGGGGGACCTGTCACCCTGCGGGGGGGGTTTGTCACCCCGGGGGGGGACAATCGGTGGGGCCGGCGTCACCCCCTGATTCCGATTGTCACCTGCAGGCGGAGCGCGAGGACGAGGACCCCCCCAAAATGAAAGTGGATCGGACAAAGCTGAAGAAAACCCCCACGGAGGCGGTGAGGGGGGTGGGGACGTTGTGTTTTGGGGGGGGGGACACACTTTGAAAAGGGGGGTGGGGACATTAAGTGACATTTTGTGTGTCCCCCCCCCAGCCGGCCGACTGCCGGGCGCTCATTGAGAAGCTGAAGGCGTGTGGGGACGAGCAGCTGCTGGTGGAGCTACAGCAGATCAAGACATGGAACATCGGCAAGGTGCAAACGGGGGGGTCCCCAACACCTGGGGGGGGTCCCCAAAACCCTGGGTGGGGTCCCCAACACCTGGGGGGGCCCCAAAATTTAAGGGCGACCCCAAAATCTTAAGCGGGGCGGGGGGAAGGTGATGATAAATCAGCACAAAGCGGTGCTGAGGTTGTCACTGGATTATGGGGGTGATTTGGGGCGGCTTTGGAACCCCCCCCCAAAACAGGGGGTACCCCAAATTGGCCTGAGGCCTCTCAAATATGATGGGGGCCCCAAATTTTGCAGCCCCTCCCTCCCCCAAATGTTGGAGATGTGCTTTCTAGAATGGGGGGGCACCCCTGTTGCTTTTTAGCCTTTCTCAAAATATTTGGGGTGCCCCTGTTTTCCCAGACCCCCCCCAAGTGGCCCCATTTTCTTCCAACCCCCCCCGGAATGGGGGGAGACACCCCAGAGCCCCCCAAAAATCCCTGGGGGGGTCCTCAAATTTCCATCATCCCCCCAAAAAAGGTGACACCCCAATATTCCCCCTTATTCCAGTGCTGTTGTCCTAAACCTTTTCATTCTTAGAACCAGAAAATCTCATGCAGACCCCCCCAAATTCACCACAGCCCCCCTAAATTTTTGGGGGTACATCCCAGAGCCCCCCCAGACACCCCGGGGGGGGTCCTCATATTTCCCCCAACCCCCCCCAATAAGGGCCACCCCGATTTCCCCCCCACCTCTGGTGTTACTTGGCTCCTTGTTTAGTGTCTCATGGAGCCCCAAAACTTCATAGGGACACCCCACATTCCTCACAGCCCCCCCAAAATGGTGAGGGGACACCCCAGAGCCCCCCAAAACACCCGGGGGGGGTCCCCAAATTTCCCCCCAACCAGTAACTGCTGCCAAACACCCCAAGTTTCCTTTCTGAATCAAACACCTAAACCTCTAATGTGGCTTTAGATTGAACTTTAAGCCCCCAAACATTGCTCTGACCCCCCCAAGAATATCAGGGACACCCCAGGGCCCCCCAAAATACCTGGGGGGGTTCCCCTATTCCCCTTCAACCCCCCCAACTATTAATTGATACAAAACTTCACCCAATTTTCTCTGCTGGGTCAAAGTGCTAAAGCTCTGAGGTAGCTTTAAATTGAACTTGAAGCCCCAAACATCACTCTGAGCCCCCCCAAAAAACATCGAGGTGCCCCTCACGACCTCAAAATACCCTGGGGGGGTCCCCCTATTCCCCCCCAGCCCCCCACCTATTAGTTGGTGCAAAACATCCCCCTAATTTTCTCCCCTGGGTCAAAGTGCTAAAGCTCTAAGGTGCCTTTAAATTGAACTTGAAGACCCAAACATCACTCTGACCCCCCCAAGAATATCGGGGACACCCCAGGGCCCCCCAAAACACCCTGGGGGGGGTCCCCTATTCCCCCTCAGCCCCCCAACCAATAACTGGTGCCAAACAACACTCTAAGTTTCCCCCCTGAGTCAAAGTGCTGAAGCTCCAATATGGCTTTAAATTGAACTTGAAGCCCCCAATTACGTCTCTGACCCCCCAAAAAACATCAGGGTGCCCCTAACAACCCCCAGATCACCCTGGGGGGGGGTCCCCAAGTTCCTCTTCAACCCCCCCAACTGTTAATTGATACAAAACATCACCCAATTTTCTCCCCTGGGTCAAAGTCCTAAAGCTCTAAGGTGCCTTTAAATTGAACTTAAAGCCCCCAAATACCTCTCTGACCCCCCCAAGAATATCTGGGACACCCCAGGGCCCCCCAAATCGCCCGGGGGGTCCCCCTATTCCCCCTCAGCCCCCCAACTATTAGTTGGTGCAAAAAATCCGCCTAATTTTCCCACCTGAGTCAAAGTGCTGAAGCTCCAGTGTGGCTTTAAATTGAACTTGAAGCCCCAAACATCACTTTGACCCCCCCAAAAATATCGGGGACACCCCAGGGCCCCCCAGAACACCCGGGGGGGGTCCCTATATTCCCCCTCAGCCCTCCAACCATTAGCTGGTGTAAAACATCCCCCCAATTTTCTCCCCTGGGTCACAGTACTAAAGCTCTAAGGTGCCTTTAAATTGAACTTTAAGCCCCCAAACATCACTCTGACCCCCCCAAGAATATCGGGGACACCCCAGGGCCCCCCAAAACACCCGAGGGGGGTCCCTATATTCCCCCTCAGCCCCCCATATTCCCCCTCAACACCCCAACTATTAATTGATAGAAAACACCACCCAATTTTCTCCCCTGGCTCAAAGCGCTAAAGTTCTAAGGTGCCTTTAAATTGAACTTGAAGCCCCCAAACATCACTCTGACCCCCCCAAAAAACATCGGGGTGCCCCTCATGACCCCCAAATCACCTGGGGGGGTCACCCTATTCCCCCTCAGCCCCCCAACTATTAGTTGGTGCAAAACATCCCCTAATTTTCTCTCCTGGGTCACAGCGCTAAAGCTCTAAGGTGCCTTTAAATTGAACTTGAAGCCCCCAAACATCACTCTGACCCCCCCAAAATATCGGGGACACCCCAGGGCCCCCCAAAACACCCTGGGGGGGGTCCCCCTATTCCCCCTCAGCCCCCCAACTATTAGTTGGTGGAAAACATCCACCTAATTTTCTCCCCTGGCTCAGAGTACTAAAGTTCTAAGGCGCCTTTAAATTGAACTTGAAGCCCCCGAACATCACTCTGACCCCCCTAAAAACATCAGGGTGCCCCTAACAACCCCCAAAATACCCTGGGGGGGTCACCCTATTCCACCTCAGCCCCCCAGCTCTTAGCTGGTGCAAAACATCCACCCAATTTTCTCCCCTGGGTCACAGTACTAAAGCTCTAAGGTGCCTTTAAATTGAACTTTAAGCTCTCAAACATCACTCTGACCCCCCCAAAATATCGGGGACACCCCAGGGCCCCCCAAAACACCCAGGGGGGTGTCCCCCTATTCCTCCCCAGCCCCCCAACCAATAACTGGTGCCAAACAACACTCCGGGTTTCCCCCCTGAGTCAAAGTGCTGAAGCTCTAAGGTGCCTTTAAATTGAACTTTAAGCTCTCAAACATCACTCTGACCCCCCCAAGAATATCGGGGACACCCCAGGGCCCCCAGATCACCCTGGGGGGGGTCCCCCTATTCCCCCTCAGCCCCCCAACTATTAGCTGGTGCAAAACATCCACCCAATTTTCTCCCCTGGGTCAAAGTCCTAAAACTCTAAGGTGCCTTTAAATTGAACTTGAAGCCCCCAAACATCACTCTGACCCCCCCCAAGAATATCAGGGACACCCCAGGGCCCCCAAATCACCCTGGGGGGGTCCCCCTATTCCCCTTCAACCCCCCCAACTATTAATTGATACAAAACATCCCCCAATTTTCTCCCCTGGGTCAAAGTGCTGAAGCTCTAAGGTGCCTTTACATTGAACTTGAAGCCCCCAAACATCACTCTAACCCCCCCAAAACATCTCGGGGCGCCCCCCCGCCCCCCCCGCTCCCCCCGCAGTGCGAGCTGTACCACTGGGTGGACCTCCTGGACCGTTTCGACGGCATCCTGGCCGAGGCCGGCCGGCCCGTGGACACCATGGCCTGGCTGCTGGTGTGCGACCGGCCCGAGCGCCAGCAGCTCAAGGCGCTGCTGCTGGCGCTGCTCAACTTCACGGCGCTGCTCATCGAGTACAGCTTCTCCCGCCACCTCTACAGCTCCATCGAGGTACCCCCGCTCCCCTTTAACCCCCCCAACCCTCATTATCCCTCGTTTAACCCATTTCATCGCTTTCCCGCAGCATTTAACGACGCTCTTGGCCTCCTCGGACATGCAAGTGGTGCTGGCGGTGCTGAACCTGCTCTATGTTTTCAGCAAACGCTCCAATTATATCACGCGCTTGGGCTCCGACAAGCGCAGCCCCCTCCTCTCCCGCCTCCAGCACCTGGCTGAGGTCAGTTTTGGGGTCCCCCCCCACCCTGGCTTGTTCCCCCCTTTATTTTCACGCTTGGAATCATTTTTGGGGGGTGTTTTCCCGCAGAGTTGGGGCGGGAAGGAGAACGGCTTTGGGTTGGCCGAGTGCTGCCGGGACCTGCACATGCTGGTGAGTGAGATTTTGGGGTTCTCTGGGGTCCCCCCAAGTTGTTTTATCACTTTCCAGGGTCCCCATCGCTGTCCTGTATCCCCCCGTCACCTTTTGGGGTCCCCAGTATAGTCCTGTGTCCCCCTGTCACCTTTTGGGGTCTCCAACATTGTCCTGTATCCCCCCGTCACCTTTTGGGGTCCCCAACATTGTCCTGTATCCCCCCATCACCTTTTGGGGTCCCCAACATTGTCCTGTATCCCCCCATCACCTTTTGGGGTCCCCAACATTGTCCTGTGTTCACTTGTCACCTTTTGGGGTCCCCAATGCTGTCCTGTGTCCCCCTGTAACCTTTTGGTGTCCCCAACATTGTCCTGTGTCCCCTTGTCACCTTTTGGGGTCCCCAACACCGTCCCATTCACTCTCAGTGTCCCCAACGTTGATCCTGTTCCCCCCTCGTGTCCCCAAACCCCATCCTGTCCCCTACTTTGTGTCCCTGGGCCCGATCCTGTCCCCCCTTCATGTCCCCAAACCCGATCCTGTCCCCCCCTTTGTGTCCCTGGGCCCGATCCTGTCCCCCGCTTTGTGTCCCCGCACCCAGTGCCGTCACCTTCCCGTGTCCCGGGTGTCCCCAAACTTGACCACGTCCCCCCCCCCCCCGTCATGTCCCCACATCCCATCCTGTCACCCACCCCAGGGGAGGGGACACCCCCGGCCCCTCCCCGCTCACCCCAATGTCCCCCCCGTGCAGAAATACCCCCCCAGTGCCACCACCCTCCACTTCGAGTTCTACGCTGAGCCGGGCGTTGAAGTGAAGGTGGACAAACGGGTGAGTCCGGGGGACATCGGGGGACATGGGGGGACCCCCCAAAACCCCCCAGCCCCCCCCCTTACCCCCCAAAACCCCACAACCCCCCCTTACCCCCCGATTCCCCCCATAGGCCACCAGCACCACCCTCCACTACATCCACATCGAGCAGCTGGACAAGGTGAGTTTTGGGGGGGCGCAGCATCAATTTGGGGGGGCCCTGCTTCAAAAGGAGGCTCCTCCCCACTTTGTACCCCCTTATATTGATCTCTGCACCCCTATATTTATCTCCGCACCCCCATATTTATCTCTGCACCCCCATTTCTTTTATAACCCCCCCAGATTTCAGAGAGCCCCTCGGAGATCATGGAATCCCTCACCAAGATGTACAGCATCCCCAAAGACAAACAGGCGAGTGGGGCAAAAACGGGGGGGCACCCCAACATTTTCGGGGTCCACAGTGCCACAAGGGGGTGGCACCACCCCCTAAAATCCTCCCTGACCCCCCCCAAATGTTTCAACCCCCCACAGATGCTGCTTTTCACCCACATCCGCCTGGCCCACGGCTTCTCCAACCATAAGAAGCGACTGCAAGCGGTGCAAGCGCGGCTGCACGCCATCTCCATCCTGGGTACGGGGGGGTTTAGAGCTAATTAAGGCTTTGTTTTAATTAAAGGGGGGGTTATTTGAATGATGAGGAGCTTTTTGGGGTGACCCCCCCCCCTCCTTGTTTTTTGGGGCAGTTTATTCCAACGCGCTGCAGGAATCGGCCAACAGCATCTTGTACAACGGGCTGATCGAGGAGCTGGTGGACGTGCTGCAAATCACCGACAAGCAGCTCATGGTGGGGACCCCCCCCAAAATAACCCCCCAGCCCCCCCCAAAACAACCCCCCAAGTAACCACTAAAGCCCCCCCCAAATATCTCCCCCAAATAACCCCCCGTTCCCCCCAAAATCAACACCAATCCCCCAAAATAAAGACAAACAGCTCATGGGGAGCCCCCCCAAAATAACCCCCCAGCACCCCAAAATAGCCCCTCTGCCCCCCACAATTACCCCTCCCAAAATAAACCCCCAGCCCCTAAAATAACCCCACCGCCCCCCCCCCCCAAATAACACCCCCCCTGATATTTTATGTCCCCCCCCTAATATTTTATGCCCCCCTGTAACATTTTATAGTCCCCCCCCAATATATTTTATGGTCCCCTGCATAATATTTTTTATGTTTCCCCCCATAATATATTTTATGCTTCCCCCCCCCCAAAATGTATTTTATAATGTCCCCCCCAAATGTATTTTATAGTGTCCCCCCGCCAATATATTTTGGGTCCCCCCCAATATATTTTAGGCACCCCCCCATAATATTTTATGCCTCCCCGTAATATTTTATAGTCCCCCCCCTAATATATTTTATGGTTTCCTGCATAATATATTTTATGTTTCCCCCATAATATACTTTATGTTCCCCCCCTCAATGTATTTTATGGTGTGTCCCTCCCCAATATATTTTAGGTCCCCCCCAATATATTTTAGGTCCCCCCCCATAATATTTTATGCTCCCCCCTATAATATTTTATGCTCCCCTGTAATATTTTATAGTCGTCCACCTTAATATATTTTATGGTCCCTTGCATAATATACTTTATGTTCCCCCCTCAATGTATTTTATGGTGTGTGTGTGTGTCCCCCCCCCAATATATTTTGGGTCCCCCCCAATATATTTAGGTCCCCCCCCATAATATTTTATGGCCCCCCATAATATTTTATAGTCCCTGCATAATATATTTTATGTTTCCCCCATAATATATTTTATGTTCTCCCCCCAATATATTTTAGGTCCCCCCCAATATATTTTAGGTCCCCCCCACCATAATATCTTATGCCCCTCCCCATAATATTTTATGCCCCCCTATAATATTTTATGCCCCCCCATGATTTTACCCCCCCAAGTCACAAACACACCTGGTGTCTCCCAATCCCATCCCCTCCTTACATCCCCATCCCCTCCAACCCCCCAACACCACCCCCCCTAATATTTTAACCCCCCCCCCCATTCCCCCCCCCCCAGGACATCAAGGCCGCGTCCCTGCGCACGCTCACCTCCATCGTGCACCTGGAGCGCACCCCCAAACTCAGCAGCATCATCGACTGCACCGGCACCGCCTCCTACCACGGCTTCCTCCCCGTGCTGGTCCGCAACTGCATCCAGGCCATGATCGGTGAGCCCCCCCCCACCCCCCCGTGATGATTTTGGGGGGTGCTTTGCATCATTTTCACCCCATTTTGCCCCCCAGACCCCTCCATGGAGCCGTACCCCCACCAGTTCGCCACCGCGCTCTTCTCCTTCCTCTACCACTTGGCCAGTTACGACGCGGGCGGCGAAGCTTTGGTGTCGTGCGGCATGATGGAAGCGCTTCTAAAAGTAACCGCCTCCCCATTTTTTGACCCGGTTTCACCATTTTGGGGGTTTTTCAGCTTATTTTGGGGTCTCGTCTGGCAGGTGATCAAGTTCCTGGGGGACGAGCAGGACCAGATCACGTTTGTGACGCGCGCCGTGCGGGTGGTGGATCTCATCACCAACCTGGACATGGCGGCCTTCCAGTCGCACAGCGGGCTCTCCATCTTCATCTACCGCCTCGAGGTGCGGCCCCCCTTCATTTTGGGGTCCCCCCCCCTCGCTTTGGGGTCCCCCCCTTCCATTTAGGGTCTCCCCCTTCGATTTGGGGTCCCCCCCCTTCGCTTTGGGTCCCCCCCTTCATTTAGGGTCCCCCCCCTTCCATTTGGGGTCCCCCCCTTCCATTTGGGGTCCCCCCCCCTTTGCTTTGGAGTCCCCCCCTTCCATTTGGGGTCCCCCCCCTTCCATTTGGGGTCCCCCCCCTTAGTGCGGGTCCCCCTGTTATTTTAGGGTGTCATTTTGGGGTCCCCAAACGCTGTCCTGTGTCCCCCTGTCACCTTTTTGGGTCCCCAACACTGTCCTGAGTCCCCCTAAAATTGTTTTCTCTTACCACCTTTTGGGGTCCCCCTGTGTCCCCCTGTCACCTCTTGGGGTCCCCAACACTTAGTTTGGGGTCCTCCTGTTATTTTAGGCTCTCATTTTAGGGTCCCCAAGAGTGTTCCGTGTCCCCTTGTCACCTTTTGGGGTCCCCAAGAGTGTCCTGTGTCCCCCTGTCACTTCTTGGGGTCCCCAACACTTAGTTTGGGGTCCTCCTGTTATTTTAGGGTCTCATTTGGGGTCCCCAACACTGTCCTGTCTTCCCTTGTCACCTTTTGGGGTCCCCAAGAGCATCATGTGTCCCCTTGTCACCTTTTGGGGTCCCCAAGAGTGTCCTGTGTTCCCTTGTCACCTTTTAGGTCCCCAACACTTAGTTTGGGGTCCCCCTGTTATTTTAGGGTCTCATTTTGGGGTCCCCAAGAATGTCCTGTGTCCCCCTGTCACTTTCTAGGGTCCCCAACACTGTCTTGTGTTCTCTTGCCACCTCTTGGGCTCCCCAACACTGTCCTGTGTCCCCTTGTCACCTTTTGGGTTCCCCAAGAGCATCCCGTGTCCCCTTGTCACCTCTTGGGGTCCCCAACCCTTACCTTGGTGTCCCCCCCCGTTATTTGGGGTCCCGGGGGGTCTCACCGGCGCCGTTTCCCCAGCACGAGGTGGATTTGTGCCGCCGCGAATGTCCCTTCGTCATCAAACCCAAAGCTCCGCGTCCCCCCGCGGCCGCCGCCGCCGCAGCCACCGTCCCCGAGGGCGAGGACATGGAGACGGACATGGAGGGTGAGGACGGGGACGCCAGGGGGGGCGCCGCCCCCCCCGCTGCCGCCTGTCCCCCCCCCGATGTCACCGTCACCCCCGCAGTGCCGGACGTCACCATGGAGAGCAGCCCCGGCCCCTCCGCCGAGCCGCGCCAGGACCCCCAAAACGCCGCCGCCGCCCCCTCCCCGCGCGGCGGTAGGTGCCGCCCAACCCCCGGGGACGTCGGGGACAACGCCGGGGGGTGTCACATTGTCCCTTTGTGTCCCCCCCCCGTTTTTAGGGGTCCAGTGCATCCCCCAACGCGCCGCGTTGCTCAAATCCATGCTGAATTTCCTCAAAAAGGCCATCCAGGACCCCGCCTTTTCCGACGGAATCCGCCACGGTGGGTGCCCCCAATGTCCCCGATGTCCCCAAGCCCTGGGGACACACATACCGTACCCCCAAACCCCCCATTTCACCCCCAAACCCCCCATTTCACCCCACAACCTCCCAATTCCTCCTCAGTTCCCCCGGTTTTGCCCCCAAAGACACTTACTTCACCCCCAAATTGCCCCGTTTCACCCCCAAATCTCCCCCCATTTCACCCCCAAATCCCCCTCTACCCCCCCATAGACCTTCTTGTCGCCCCATATGGACCCTATACCACCCATATGGACCCTGTACCCCCACCATATGCCCCCTCTAACCCTCATATGCCCCCTGTAACCCCCCATATGCCCCTTATACACCCCTGTATCACCCCATAGGGACCCTATAGCTCCCTGTGCCCCCCAGCATGGATCCTATATGCCCCCCATGTTACCCTTATACTCCACATATGCCCCCTGTACCCCCTTGTATGGCCCCGTAGGGACCCTATACTCCCGTATACCCCCCTATAACCCCCCCATATTACCCCTATACCCCCCCATATGTCCTGTATATCCCTTTATATTGCCCCACAGGGACCCTATAGCCCCCTGTCCCCCTTCATATGTTCTCTATAAGCCCCCATACACCCCCCATATTACCCCATACCCCCCTTATGCCCCCTATAACTCCCCATATTACCCCTATATCCCCCCATACACCCCCTATACCCCCCCAATGTCCCCTATAACCCCCCATATTGCCCCCTATAACCCCCCACATTACCCCTATATCCCCCCATACACCCCCTATAACCTCCTGTGTTACCCTATACCCCCCAATGTCCCCTATAGCCCCCCATATTATCCCTGTACCCCCCCATATGCCCCCTATAACCCCTCACATTACCCCTATATCCCCCCATACACCCCCTATAACCCCCCGTATTACCCTATAACCCCCCACATTGCCTCCTATAACCCCCCACATTACCCATATACCCCCCATATGTCCCCTATAACCCCCTGTAGGCCCCCTATACCCCCCCCATATGCTCCCTATAACCGCCCATATTACTCCTAGACCCTCCTATAACCCCCCGTATTACCCCTAGACCCTCCTATAACCCCCCATATTACCCCTAGACCCTCCTATAACCCCCCATATCACCCCCATATCTCCCCATACGCCCCCTATACCCCCCATACGGCCCCTATAACTCCCCATATTACCCCTATACCCTCCTATAACCCCCCATATTACGCCTAGACCCTCCTATAACCCCCCATATTACCCCTAGACCCTCCTATAACCCCCCATATTACCCCTAGACCCTCCAATAACCCCCCATATCACCCCCATATCTGCCCATACGCCCCCTACACCCCCCATACGGCCCCTATAGCTCCCATAGCCCCCTCCTTGGGGGTCACCACCCCTCACCCCCCCCCATTATGGCATCCGCAGTGATGGACGGCTCGCTGCCCACGTCCCTCAAGCACATCATCAGCAACGCCGAGTACTACGGGCCCTCGCTCTTCCTGCTGGGTCAGTCGCACCCCAAAACCTCTTTTTGGGGGGGAACACAAACAATTTGGGCTCTTTCCTTATCAAAATTAGTTCATTAACACCCTTTAATTGTGTCGGCGCAGCCACCGAAGTGGTGACGGTCTTTGTGTTCCAAGAGCCATCGCTCCTCTCCTCCCTCCAGGACAACGGCCTGACCGACGTCATGCTGCACGCGCTCCTCATTAAAGACGTGAGTTAACGACCCCCCGCCCTACACAACCACCTCCTAATTAACCCCACTAATTAACGAGCGTCCCGCACAGGTGCCGGCCACGCGGGAGGTGCTGGGCTCGCTGCCCAACGTGTTCAGCGCGCTGTGCCTCAACGCGCGCGGGCTGCAGTCCTTCGTGCAGTGCCAGCCCTTCGAGCGCCTCTTCAAGGTGCTGCTGTCCCCCGACTACCTGCCCGCCATGCGGCGCCGACGCAGCTCCGACCCCCTCGGTGAGTCCCGTGTGTCATTTCACGCCCATTTTGGGCAAAAAACCGCCCGTTTGCACCCTTGGGCGCCAAAAA
>NW_028114953.1:0-1000 GCF_964273445.1 Streptopelia decaocto
TATATTTCTTGACATTTTGTTTCACTTCAGTTGAGTAAAACCAAGATAAACCACACCTAACTTGAGTCGGATTCAACCACACACCCCTATCTGCCCCACGCCAAACCAGCCTGGAATTATTTTAAATCTTTACTCCATCTACTGACCTGCAGGACTGGAATTTGTAATGGGAGTTCATAGCTAACACTGCAGGTCAAGAGAAGAATGTTGAAAATGGGAGACAGTAAACAGATCGGCCAAGAGACGTGACTTCATCCAAACTCCGGCTCCTGAGGAATTCGGAGGCTGGGAGAGCCACATGTGGTGTCCTTGCACACCTTCAGGCTCCGCTTCTAAGAGCTAGGTAGAACTGCTCAAGTTTATTTTATGAACTGTATTCTGTGAAATGAAATGACATTAAAACGTTCTGTATAGGAGGAAAGGCAGATGATTAATTTGTATTCCCCTTTGAATTAAATTGGCACTTGAGTCATCATCTGGGCAAAACAACGAGCCCCACCTCTTCCTTCTGAGAAAAACTTAGCAAGTCCCTCAATTAAAAAGCAGTCTGCTACTTTTTAATGAAGATAGCATTAAGCTCCTTTACGTTTGGGTTTTTTGTTGTTACTGGTTTTGTTTTGCTACTTTTTACATAGCTCTAGTAGTTCTATAAAGGTGTTTAGACGAGGTTCTTAGGGACATGGTTTAGTGTTAGGTTATGGTTGGACTCGATGATTCTGAGGGTCTCTACAAGTTTTCATTTGCGATATTCTGGCCTCTTTAGGCCTTGTGAAATGACCTGGCCTCCAACAAAACAAGCCTTTCTGTCCCATTTCAGGTTGAGAATTCAAATGAAAAGCCTCACTACAAACAGAGCTGGACATCTGCATGTCACCAGGCACCTTGTTCTCTTACCGTGTGTCAGGGTAGGGAAGCCCTTCACGCCCAGCACACAGCTCCCCTTCTCCCTTACCTTGTCCCAGGGGTCTGCTGGATTCCTTTTCCCTTTCTGCAGGACAGG
>NW_028114952.1:0-137657 GCF_964273445.1 Streptopelia decaocto
TCCCCAATGGGGGTGACAATGTCCCCATGTCCCCAGAGGGGGCACCAGGGTGACATGTCCCTGTGTCCCCAATGGGGTGACATGTCCAGTGTCCCCAATGGGGGTGACATGTCCCCGTGTCCCCAATGGGGTGACATGTCTGGTGTCCCCAATCGGGGGCACCAGGGTGACATGTCCCCGTGTCCCCAATGGGGGTGACATGTCCGGTGTCCCCAATGGGGTGACATGTCCGGTGTCCCCAGAGGGGTGACATGTCCGGTGTCCCCAATGGGGTGACACGTCCGGTGTCCCCAGCGGGGGCGCCAGGGTGACATGTCCCGGTGTCCCCAATGGGGGTGACATGTCCCGGTGTCCCCAATGGGGTGACACGTCCGGTGTCCCCAGAGGGGGCGCTGTTTGCGGGCCATGACGTCAGTGACGGGGGTTTGCTGGTGGCGCTGCTGGAAATGGCCTTTGCTGGGAACTGCGGCATCAGCGTCACCCTGGACACCAAGGGGGCGCCAGGTGAGTCGTGTCCCCATGTCCCCATGTCCCCATGTCCCCTGTCCCCATGTCCCCCTGTTGCCATATCCCCCTGTCCCCCTGTCCCCATGTCCCCATATCCCCCTGTCCCCATGTCCCCCTGTCCCCATATCCCCATGTCCCCATGTCCCCATGTCCCCCTGTCCCCATGTCCCCCTGTCCCCATATCCCCTGTCCCCATGTCCCCATGTCCCCCTGTCCCCATGTCCCCCTGTCCCCATATCCCCCTGTCCTCGTGTCCCCATGTCCCATATCCCCATATCCCCATGTCCCCATGCCTCCATATCCCCCTGTCCCCATGTCCCCATGCCTCCATATCCCCATGTCCCCACATCCCCATGTCCCCATGTCCCCCTGTCCCCATGTCCCCATGTCCCCTTGTCCCATATCCCATGTCCCCATGTCCCATGTCCCCGTGTCCCCGTGTCCCCTGTCCCCATGTCCCACGTCCCCTGTCCCCGTGTCCCCAGCTCTGTCCGTGCTGTTCGCCGAGGAGCCGGGGTTGGTGCTGGAGGTGACATTGGCCTCCAGTGGTGACATTTGCCGCCGCTACCAGGACGCCGGTGTCACCTGCGTCCCCGTGGGCCACAGCGGCCCCTACGGCCCCAACGCCGAGGTGAGGGGACATGGGGACATGGGGACATCATAGGGGACATGGGGACATGGGGGGACATGGGGGGACATGGGGACATGGGGGACATAGGGACATGGGGGGACATGGGGACATCATAGGGGACTTGGGGACTTGGGGGGACATGGGGACATGGGGGGACATGGGGACATCATAGGGGGTCATGGGGACATGGGGACATGGGGACATGGGGGGACATGGGGACACGGGGGACATGGGGACATCATAGGGGACATGGGGGACATGGGGACATCATAGGGGACATGGGGACATCATAGGGGTCATGGGGACATGGGGACATGGGGACACGGGGGCACATGGGGACATCATAGGGGACATGGGGGACACGGGGGGACATGGGGACATCATAGGGGACATGGGGACATGGGGGGACATGGGGACACGGGGGGACATGGGGACATCATAGGGGACATGGGGGACATGGGGACATGGGGGACATGGGGACACGGGGGCACATGGGGACATCATGGGGGACATGGGGACATCATAGGGGACATGGGGACACAGGGACATGGGGGGACATGGGGACACAGGGGGACATGGGGACATCATAGGGGACATGGGGACACGGGGACATGGGGGGACATGGGGACATCATAGGGGACACGGGGGGACATGGGGACATCATAGGGGACATGGGGACATGGGGGGACATTTGGACATGGGGGGATGGGGGAGATGTCCCCAGGGGGTGGTTGTGTCCCCATGGTGGCCTCGTGCTGGTGGCCATGTCCCCATGTCCCCATGTCCCCAGTGTCCCCATGGCAGGGTGAGGTGGTGGTGGCCGTGTTCCCATGGCCCTAAGCCACTAGTGTCCCCATGGCAAGTGGAGGTGGCCGTGGTGGTGGCATCTGTGGGGACAACCATGGTGGTAGCCATATCCACATATCCCCATGTCCCCATGTCCCCCTGTCCCCATCTCCCAAATCCCCATGTCCCCATATCCCCCTGTCCCTATATCCCCATATTCCATGTCCCCCTGTCCCCATGTCCCCATGTCCCCCTGTCCCCCTGTCCCCATGTCCCATATCCCCATGTCCCATATCCCCATATCCCCCTGTCCCCATATCCCCATGTCCCATATCCCCATGTCCCCATGTCCCCATATCCCCATGTCCCCCTGTCCCCTGTCCCCATGTCCCCATGTCCCATATCCCATGTCCCCATCTCCCATGTCCCATATCCCATGTCCCATGTCCCACACCCTGTCCCCCTGCAGGTGACAGTGACCGTGGGGGGTCAGTCTCTGCTCCGGGCCCCCGTTGGGGACCTTCGGGGACTCTGGGAAGCCACCAGTTTCCGGTTGGAGCGGGAACAGGCGGCGGCCGCCTGTGTCACCCAGGAGGAGGGTGACCTGTCCCACCGCTGGGGACCCAAATACCAACTGAGCTTCGACCCCCGGGAGCTGCCCCCGCTGCTGCGGGGCCTGGGTGAGGGACATGGGGACATGGGGACATGGGGACAGGGGGACACGGGGACATGGGACATGGGGACATGGGGACAGGGGGACAGGGGGACATGGGGACATGGGGATATGGGGACAGGGGGATATGGGGACATGGGGACAGGGGGATATGGGGATATGGGGACATGGGGACATGGGGATATGGGCATATGGGGATGGGGGGACATGGGGACAGAGGAGTATGGGGACAGGGGGACATGGGGACAGGGGGTCATGGGGACATGGGGATTTGGGGACATGGGGATGTGGGGACAGGGGGACATGGGGATATGATGATATGGGGACAGGGGGACAGGGGGATATGGGGACATGGGACATGGGGACAGAGGGGCAGGGGGACATGGGACATGGGGACATGGGGACATGGGGATATGGGGACAGGGGGCCATGGTCACACGGTGTCACTGGTGTCCCCAGCGTCCCCGGGCCCGCGTGTGGCCGTGGTTCGGGAGGAGGGCAGCAACGGGGACCGGGAGATGGCGGATGCGTTCGCCATGGCCGGCTTCGAGGTGAGGGACCCAGGCGTCCGGGGGGACCCAGGCGTCCGGGAGGGACCCAGGCGTCCTGGAGGGACCCAACTGTTTAGAAAAGGATCCAGGTGTCTGGGATGGACCCAGGCGTCTGGGAGGGACCCAGGCGTCCGGGAGGGACCCAGGCATCCGGGAGGGACCCGTGTGTCCAGGAGGGACCCAGGCGTCCGGGGATGGACCCAGGTGTCCGGGGAGACCCAGGCATCTGGGAGGGACCCAGGCGTCCGGGAGGGACCCAGGCGTCCGGGAGGGACCCAGGCGTCCGGGAAGGACCCATGTGTCCAGGAAGGGACCCAGGCATCCGGGGGGGACCCAGGCGTCCGGGAGGGACCCCAGTATATAGAAAAGGACCCAGGAGTCCAGGAGGGACTCAGGAGTTCAGGGAAGGACCCAGGAGTGCCCCAAGGGACCCAGGATTTCGGGATGGGACGCAGGAGAGTTCCAAGGGACCCAGGAGTTCAGGACAGACCCATGAATTCAGGAGGGACCCAGGAGTGCCCCAAGGGACCCAGGAGTTCGGGACGGACCCAGGATTTTGGGAGGGACCCAGGAGTTTAGGGAGGGACCCAGGAGTTCGGGTGGTACCCAGGAGTGTTTTGGGGGGACCCAGGAGTTCAGGAAGGGACCCAGGTGTCCGGGGATGGACCCAGGCGTCCGGGAGGACCCAACTGTTTAGAAAAGGACCCAGGCATCCGGGAGGGACCCAGGCGTCCTGGAAGGGACCCAGGCATCTGGGGATGGACCCAGGCGTCTGGGAGGGACCCAGGCGTCCGGGGATGGACCCAGGCATCCGGGAGGGACCCAACTGTTTAGAAAAGGACCCAGGCATCCGGGAGGGACCCCAGTATATAGAAAAGGACCCAGGTGTCCGGGAGCGACCCAGGAGTTCAGGGAAGGACCCAGGAGTGCCCCAAGGGACCCAGGAGTTCCTGAAGGGACCCAGGAGTTCGGGACAGACCCAGGAGTTCAGGAGGGACCCAGGCGTGCCCCAAGGGACCCAGGAGTTCCAGGAGGGACCCAGGAGTTCAGGAGGGACCCAGGAGTTTAGGGAGGGACCCAGGAGTGCCCCAAGGGACCCAGGAGTTCAGGTGGTACCCAGGAGTGTTTTGGGGGGACCCAGGAGTTCAGGAAGGGACCCAGGTGTCCGGGGAGACCCAGGCATCTGGGATGGACCCAGGCGTCCGGGAGGGACCCAGGCGTCCGGGAAGGACCCATGTGTCCAGGAAGGGACCCAGGCATCCGGGGGGGACCCAGGCGTCCGGGAGGGACCCCAGTATATAGAAAAGGACCCAGGAGTCCAGGAGGGACTCAGGAGTTCAGGGAAGGACCCAGGAGTGCCCCAAGGGACCCAGGATTTCGGGATGGGACGCAGGAGAGTTCCAAGGGACCCAGGAGTTCAGGACAGACCCATGAATTCAGGAGGGACCCAGGAGTGCCCCAAGGGACCCAGGAGTTCGGGACGGACCCAGGATTTTGGGATGGACCCAGGAGTTTAGGGAGGGACCCAGGAGTTTAGGGAGGGACCCAGGAGTTCGGGGATGGACCCAGGTGTCCGGGGATGGACCCAGGCGTCCGGGGATGGGCCCAGGCATCCGGGAGGGACCCAACTGTTTAGAAAAGGACCCAGGCGTCCGGGATGGACCCAGGCATCCGGGGGGACCCAGGCGTCCGGGAGGGACCCAGGAGTTCAGGGAAGGACCCAGGAGTGCCCCAAGGGACCCAGGAGATCGGGACAGACCCAGGAGTTCAGGAGGGACCCAGGAGTTCCTGAAGGGACCCAGGAGTTCGGGAGGGACCCATGAATTCAGGAGGGACCCAGGAATGCCCCAAGGGACCCAGGAGTTCGGGAGGGACCCATGAATTCAGGAGGGACCCAGGAGTGCCCCAAGGGACCCAGGAGTTCGGGAGGGACCCAGGATTTTGGGAGGGACCCAGGAGTTTAGGGAGGGACCCAGGAGTTCAGGAAGGGACCCAGGTGTCCGGGGATGGACCCAGGCGTCCGGGAGGACCCAACTGTTTAGAAAAGGACCCAGGCGTCCGGGAGGGACACAGGCATCCGGGGATGGACCCAGGCGTCCGGGAGGGACCCAACTGTTTAGAAAAGGACCCAGGCGTCCGGGAGGGACCCAGGCGTCCGGGGATGGACCCAGGCGTCCAGGATGGACCCAGGCATCCGGGGGGACCCAGGCGTCCGGGAGGGACCCAGGCATTCTGGAGGGACCCCAGTATATAGAAAAGGACCCAGGTGTCCGGGAGCGACCCAGGAGTTCAGGGAAGGACCCAGGAGTGCCCCAAGGGACCCAGGAGTTCGGAACAGACCCAGGAGTTCAGGAGGGACCCAGGAGTGCCCCAAGGGACCCAGGAGTTCCTGAAGGGACCCAGGAGTTCGGGACAGACCCATGAATTCAGGAGGGACACAGGCGTGCCCCAAGGGACCCAGGAGTTCCAGGAGGGACCCAGGAGTTTAGGGAGGGACCCAGGAGTGCCCCAAGGGACCCAGGAGTTCGGGTGGTACCCAGGAGTGTTTTGGGGGGACCCAGGAGTTCAGGAAGCGCCCCAGGCATCCGGGAGGGACCCAGGCGTCTGGGAGGGACCCAACTGTTTAGAAAAGCACCCAGGTGTCCGGGGGGACCCAGGTGTCTGTGAGGGACCCAGGAGTCCAGGAAGGGACCCAGGCGTCCGGGGATGGACCCAGGCATCCGGGAGGGACCCAGGCGTCCTGGAAGGGACCCAGGCGTCCGGGAGGACCCAACTGTTTAGAAAAGGACCCAGGCGTCCGGGAGGGACCCAGGCGTCCGGGAGGGACCCAGGCGTCCGGGGATGGACCCAGGCGTCCGGGGATGGACCCAGGCGTCCGGGAGGGACCCAACTGTTTAGAAAAGGACCCAGGCGTCCGGGAGGGACCCAGGCGTCCGGGGATGGACCCAGGCATCCGGGAGGGACCCAGGCGTCCGGGGATGGACCCAGGTGTCCGGGATGGACCCAGGCGTCTGGGAGGGACCCAGGCGTCCGGGAGGGACCCAGGCGTCCGGGGATGGACCCAGGCGTCCGGGAGGGACCCAACTGTTTAGAAAAGGACCCGTGTGTCCGGGAGGGACCCAGGCGTCCGGGGATGGACCCAGGCGTCCGGGAGGGACCCAGGCGTCCGGGTGCCGCGCAGGTGTGGGACGTGACGACGCAGGAGCTGCGCGGGGGGGCCCCCCTGGACGGGTTCCGGGGGGCGGCGTTCGTCGGGGGGTTCAGCTACGGGGACGCGTTGGGCTCCGCCAAGGGTGAGTGGGGCTGGGGGGGCCCCAGTGTGGGGGTGACCCTGGGGTGGGGTGACCCTGGGTTTGGGGTCCCTGGGTTTGGGGTGGCCCCAGTTTTGGGGTGGCCCATTAGCCCCAGTCCACCCATTATTTCCAGCCCCCCATTCCCAGTCCCCCCATCATTCCCATTCCCCCCATTATCCCCAGTCCCCCCATTCACTCCCAGTCCCCCCCATTCCCAGCCCCCCATTTCCAGTCCCCCCATCATCCCCAGTCCCCCCATCACTCCCAGCCCCCCATTCCCAGTCCCTCCCATTATCCCCAGCCCCCCCATTCCCAGCCCCCCCATTATTCCCAGTCCCCATTCCCACTCATCCCATTGACTCCCAGTCCACCCCATTCCCAGTCCCCCCATTCCCAGCCCCCCATTGACTCCCAGCCCCCCATTTCCAGTCCCCCCATCATTCCCATTCCCCCCATTATCCCCAGTCCCCCCATTCACTCCCAGTCCCCCCCATTCCCAGCCCCCCATTCCCACTCCCCCCATTATCCCCAGTCCCCCCCATTATTCCCAGTCCCCATTCTCAGTCATCCCATTGACTCCCAGTCCCCCCATTATCCCCAGTCCCCCCATTTCCAGTCCCCCCATTGACTCCCAGCCCCCCATTTCCAGTCCCCCCATTTCCAGTCCCCCCATTGACTCCCAGCCCCCCATTTCCAGTCCCCATTCCCAGTCCCCCCATCACTCCCAGTCCCCCCATTATCCCCAGTCCCCCCATTCCCAGCCACCCCATTCCCAGTCTCCCCATTATCCCAAATCTCCCCATTATCCCCAGTCCCCCCATCATTCCCATTCCCCCCATTTCCAGTCCCCCCCATTTCTGGGTTCCCCCATTCCCAGTCCCCCTATCACTCCCAGCCCCCCATTATCCCCAGTACCCCCATTATTCCCAGTCCCCCATTGACTCCCAGTTCCCCCATTGACTCCCAGTCCCCCCCATTATTCCCAGTCCCGTCATTATCCCCAGTCCCCCCCATTCCCAGTCCCCCCATTATCCCCAGTCTCCCCATTCACAGTCCCCCCATTATCCCCAGTCCCCCCATTCCCAGCTCCCCATTGACTCCCAGTCCCCCCATTCCCAGTCCCCATTCTCAGTCATCCCATTGACTCCCAGTCCCCATTATCCCCAGTCCCCCCATTCCCAGTCCCCATTATTCCCAGTCCCCATTCCCACTCATCCCATTGACTCCCAGTCCCCCCATTACCCCCAGGCCCCCATTATCCCCAGTCCCATATTCACTCCCAGTTCCCCCATTATCCCCAGTACCCCCATTATTCCCAGTCCCCCCATTGACTCCCAGCCCCCCATTCCCAGTCCCCCCATTATTCCCAGTCCCCCCATTCCCAGTCCCCCCATTGACTCCCAGTCCCCCCATTCCCAGTCCCCCCATTCCCAGTCCCCTATTCCCAGTACCCCCATTATCCCCAGTCCCCCCATTCACTCCCAGTCCCCCCATTCACTCCCAGCCCCCCATTCCCAGTCCCCCCATTCCCAGCCCCCCATTGACTCCAAGCCCCCATTCCCAGCCCCCCCATTATCCCCAGTCCCCCCATTATCCCCAGTCCCCCCATTCCCAGTCCCCCATTATTCCCAGTCCCCATTCCCACTCATCCCATTCACTCCCAGTCCCCCCATTCCCAGTCCCCCCATTATCCCCAGTCCCCCATTCCCAGTCCCCCCATTGACTCCCAGTCCCCCCATTATCCCCAGTCCCCCCATTCCCAATTCCCCCATTATCCCCCGTCCCCCATTGACTCCCAGTCCACCCCATTTCCAGTCCACATTCCCATTCCCCCCATTATCCCCAGTCCCCCCATTCCCAGTCCCCCCATTCACAGCCCCCCATTCCCAGTCCCCCCATTATCCCCAGTCCCCCCATCGACTCCCAGTCCCCCCATTCCCAGTCCCCCCATTCCCAGCCCCCCATTATCCCCAGTCCCCCCGTCATCCCCAGTCCCCCCATCGACTCCCAGTCCCCCCATTCCCAGTCCCCCCATTCCCAGCCCCCCATTTGCAGTCCCCTCATCATTCCCAGTCCCCCATTCCCAGTCCCCCCATTATCCCCAGTCCCCCCATTATCTCCAGTCCCATATTCACTCCCAGTCCCCCCATTATCCCCAGTCCCCCCATTCCCAATCCCCCCATTCCCAACCCCCCATTCCCAGTCCCCCCATTATCCCCCGTCCCCCTATTATCCTCAGCCCCCCATTCCCAGTCCCCCCATTATCCCCCGTCCCCCCATTATCCCCAGTTCCCCCATTCCCAGCCCCCCATTCACTCCCAGCCCCTCATTCCCAGTCCCCCCATGACCCCCAGTCCCCCCATTAACCCCATTCCCGTGCCCCCCAGGCTGGGCGGCGGGGGCGCTGTTCCCGGGGCCCCTACAGGAGGCGCTTCAGCGGTTCCGCTCCCGCCCCGACACCTTCAGCCTGGGGGTCTGCAATGGGTGTCAACTGCTGGCGCTGCTGGGCTGGGTGGGGCCCCAAACAGGTGGGTCTGGGGGCCCGTGGGTGCTATGGGGGTCCCGTGGGTGCTGGGGGGTCACAGGGACGTGAGGGGGTCCCGTAGGGGGCGCTCGCACCCGGGGTTTGCAGTGGGTGTCAATGGATGGAGCTGGTGGGATGGGTGACGTTCCAGATAGGATGATGTGGGGTTCACGTGGGTGCTATGGGGGGTCCTATAGGTGCTGTGGGGGTTCTGGGGGTCCCATTGGTGCTATGGGGGTCCCGTGGGTGCTGGGGGGTCCCATTGGTGCTATGGGGGTCCCATGGGTGCTGGGGGGTCACAGGGACGCGAGGGGGTCCCGTAGGGGGCGCTCGCACCCGGGGTTTGCAATGGGTGTCAATGGATGGAGCTGGTGGGATGGGTGACGTTCCAGACAGGACGACGTGGGGCTCCCATGGGGTTCCCATGGGTGCTATAGGGTCCCATGGGTGCTATGAGAGTCCCATGGGTGCTATGGGGAGACTGGGGGGTCCCTATGGGTGCTGGGGAACCACTGGGTCTGTTTGGGTCCCATGGGTGCTATGGGGGTCCAGTGGGTCCTGGGGCTCCCCTGGGTGCCATTTGGGTCCTTATGGGTGCTGGGAGGTCCTATAGGTGCTGTGGGAGGTCCTGATGATCCCATTGATGCTATGGGGGTCCCATGGGTGCTGGGGGGTCCCATGGGTGCTATGGGGGTCCCGTGGGTGCCGGGGGGTCACAGGGACGCGAGGGGGTCCCGTAGGGGGCGCTCGCACCCGGGGTTTGCAATGGGTGTCAATGGATGGAGCTGGTGGGATGGGTGACGTTCCAGATAGGAGGGTGTGGGGGTCCCATGGGTGCTATGGGGGTACCATGGGTGCTGGGGGGTCCCATGGGTGCTATGGGGGTCCCTATGGTGCTGGGGGTCCCATGGGTGCTGTGAGGAGACTGGGGGGTCCCTATGGGTGCTGGGGAACCACTTGGTCTATTTGGGTCCCATGGGTGCTATGGGGGTCCAATGGGTCCTGGGGCTCCTGGGGGTCCCCTGGGTGCTATTTGGGTCCTTATGGGTGCTGGGAGGTCCTATAGGGACTGGGGGCTCCCATGGGGGTCCCCTGGGTGCTCTTTGGGTCCCTGTGGGTGCTGGGAAGTCCTATGGGGGCTGGGGGTCCCGTGGGTGCTTGGGGGGCTCCCATGGGGGTCCCATTGGTGCTATGGGGGTCCCTATGGTTTCTGGGAGTCCCATGGGTGCTATGGGGGTCCCTATGGGTTCTGGGAGTCCCATTGGTGCTATAGGGGTCCCTATGGGTTCTGGGAGTCCCATGGGTGCTATGGGGGTCCCTATGGGTTCTGGGAGTCCCATGGGTGCTATGGGGGTCCCTATGGGTTCTGGGAGGCCCATGGGTGCTATGGGAGGCCTGGGGGGTCCCATGGGTGCTGTGGGCATCATGGGGGCTCCCATAAGGGTCCTTTGGGTGCTATTTGGGTCCCCTATGGGTGCTGGGAGGTGGGACCTATAGGAGGGGAGTTGAGGGGTCCCCTTTGTGTCCCCTTTTTGTCCCCTTTGTGTCCCCTATGGACGGGGGTCACCAGGGGGGTCCCTGGGGGTGTCCCCTGTGTGTCCCCCCCTCATGGTGACATTTGGTGGCCCCGTGTGACCCCCCCAGACCATTGTACTGTGTCCCCTTTGTGTCCCCTTTTTGGGGTCCCTGTGTGTCCCCTATGGACGGGAGTCACCGGGGGGGTCCCTGGGGGTGTCCCCTGTGTCCCCCCGCTTTGGTGACCCCATGTGACCCCCCAGACGTGGGTGACCCCCCCAACATGACACTGTGTCCCCTTGGGGTGTCCCCCATGTGTCCCCTTTTTGGGGTCCCTGTGTGTCCCCTATGGACGGGGGTCACCGGGGGGGTCCCTGGGGGTGTCCCCCCCACTTTGGTGACCCCATGTGACCCCCCAGATCCGGGTGACCCCCCCGCGGTGGCTCTTTGTCCCAACACGTCCGGCCGCTTCGAGTCGCGATTCGTCACCGTGCGGGTGGAACCGGGACCGGCCCTGATGCTGCGGGGGATGGAGGGGACACGAATGGGGGTCTGGGTGGCCCACGGCGAGGGTGAGACTGGGGGAACTGGGAGGGACTGGGAGGGATGGGGTGCGGGGCACTGGGAGCACTGGGAACCGACTGGGAGCACCGGGGAATCGAACCGTGGTCTCTCCGCTCCCATTCCCGCCTCCCCATTCCCGCCCCGGCCGCTTCCATTCCATACAGAGGGGGGTTCTGCTTTCCCTCCCCATTGCCGCCCGTGTCCTGGGAGCAACGGGATGTTACTGGGAGTGACTGGGAGCTCTGGGAGGATACTGGGAGGTGACTGGGATGACTGGGAGGCGACTGGGATCACTGGGAGCACCGGGGGATCAAACCGTGGTCTCTCTGTCACCCCCCCAAGCCGGTTCCATTCTGCTCCTGGGAGGTGACTGGGAAGATACTGAGTGCACTGGGTGACACTGAGTGACACGGGGTGATACTGGGAGACATTGGGTGACACTGGGAGGCGACTGAGAGCACTGGGAGTATATTGGGAGCACTGGGAGTATATTGGGAGCATTGAGAGGTTACTGGGATGACTGGGATCAGTGGGAGCACCCGGGGCTCGAACCGCGGTCCCTCCCATTCCCGCTTTACCACTCGCGCTCTCCCATTCCCGCCGCGGACGCTTCCATTCCATGCAGAGGGGGGTTCTGCTTTCCTTCCCCATTGCCGCCCGTGTCCTGGGAGCAACGGGATGTTACTGGGAGTGACTGGGAGCACTGGGAGGATACTGGGAGCACTGAGAGGTGACTGGGAGCACTGGCAAGAGACTGGAAGCACCGGGGGATCGAACTGCCGTCTCCCTGTCACCCCCCCAAGCCGGTTCCATTTTGCTCCTGGGAGGTGACTGGGAAGATACTGAGAGCACTGGGTGACACTGGGTGACACTGGGAGGTGACTGTGAGCACTGGGAGTATATTGGGAACACTGAGAGGTTACTGGGAACAGACTGGGATGACTGGGAGTATATTGGGAGCACTGGGAGGTTACTGGGAGCATTGGGATGACTGGGAGGTGACTGGGAGCACCGGGGTCTCGAACCGCGGTCCCTCCGCTCCCAATCCCGCTCTCCCATTCCCGCCGCGGCCGCTTCCATTCTATGCAGAGGGGGGTTCTGCTTCCCCCCCCCCATTGCCTCCCGCGTCCTGACTCCCGTGTCTCCGCCCATTCCCCCCCCAGGCCGCTTCCAGTTCCGCTCTCCCGCTCTCCTCAGCGCCGCCATGGCCGCGGGGCTGGTCCCGCTGGGAGACACTGGGGGACACTGGGTGACACTGGGGGACACTGGGAGGTGACTGTGAGCACTGGGAGTATATTGGGAGCACTGGGAGTATATTGGGAGCACTGGGAACAGACTGGGATCACTGGGAGCACCGGGGTCTCGAACCGCGGGCTCACCGTCGCCCCCCCAAGCCGGTTCCATTGTGCCCCTTGGGGTGACTGGGAATATACTGAGAGCATTGGGAGGACACTGGGTGACACTGGGAGGACAATGTGTGACACTGGGTGACACTGGGAGCACTGAGAGTATATTGGGAGCACTAAGAGGTTACTGGGAGCACTGGGAGGTTACTGGGAGCACTGGGAGCACTGGGAGCACCGGGGTCTCGAACCGCCGTCCCTCCCATTCCCGCTTTACCACTCGCTCTCTCCCATTCCCGCCTCCCCATTCCCGCCGCGGCCGCTTCCATTCTATGCAGAGGGGGGTTCTGCTCCCCCCCCCCATTGCCTCCCGCGTCCCGACTCCCGTCTCTCCTCCCATTCCCCCCCCAGGCCGCTTCCAGTTCCGCTCTCCCGCTCTCCTCAGCGCCGCCATGGCCGCGGGGCTGGTCCCGCTGGGAGACACTGGGGGACACTGGGTGACACTGGGGGACACTGGGTCATACTGGGAGCACTGGGAGTATATTGGGAGCACTGGGAGTATATTGGGAGCACTGGGAACAGACTGGGATCACTGGGAGCACCGGGGGCTCGAACCGCGGTCTCACCGTCGCCCCCCCAAGCCAGTTCCATTGTGCCCCTTGGGGTGACTGGGAAGATACTGAGAGCACCGGGTGACACTGGGAGATACTGGGAGATACTGGGAGTATATTGGGAGTATATTGGAAGCACTGGGAGTATATTGGAAGCACTGGGAGTATATTGGGAGCACTGGGAGGTTACTGGGAGCATTGGGATGACTGGGATCACTGGGAGCACCGGGGTCTCGAACCGCGGTCCCTCCCATTCCCGCTTTACCACTCGCTCGCTCCCATTCCCGCCGCGGCCGCTTCCATTCCCCCCGCGGGGGTGCCCAGCTCCCCCCCCCATTCCCTCCCGCGTCCCGACTCCCGTCTCTCCTCCCATTCCCCCCCCCAGGCCGCTTCCAGTTCCGCTCTCCCGCTCTCCTCAGCGCCGCCGTGGCCGCGGGGCTGGTCCCGCTGGGAGAACACTGGGGGACACTGGGTGACACTGGGGGACACTGGGTCATACTGTGAGCACTGGGAGTATATTGGGAGCACTGGGAGTATATTGGGAGCACTGGGCTCACTGGGAGCACCGGGGGCTCGAACAGTGGTCTCTCTGTCACCCCCCCAAGCCGGTTCCATTCTGCTCCTGGGAGGTGACTGGGAAGATACTGAGAGCATTGGGTGACACTGGGTGATACTGGGTGACACTGGGTGACACTGGGAGCTGACTGGGAGTACTGGGAGTATATTGTGAGCACTGAGAGTATATTGGGAGCACTGGGAGTATATTGGGAGCATTGAGAAGTTACTGGGATCACTGGGCTCACTGGGAGCACCGGGGTCTCGAACCGCGGTCCCTCCATTCCCGCTTTACCACTCGCTCGCTCCCATTCCCGCCTCCCCATTCCCGCCGCGGCCGCTTCCATTCCCCCCGCGGGGGTGCCCAGCTCCCCCCCCCCATTGCCTCCCGCGTCCCGACTCCCGTGTCTCCGCCCATTCCCCCCCCCAGGCCGCTTCCAGTTCCGCTCTCCCGCTCTCCTCAGCGCCGCCGTGGCCGCGGGGCTGGTCCCGCTCCGCTACGCGTCCGATGGCGGGGACCCCGCATCCCGGTACCCGCAGAACCCCAGCGGCGCCCAAGGAGCCACCGCCGCCCTCTGCTCGCCCTGCGGTCGCCACTTGGCGATGATGCCGCATCCGGAGCGCGGGGTCCGGGCTTGGCAATGGCCCTGGTGGCCCCAGGAGTGGGGGAAGGAGCGAAGCGGCCCCGGCCCGTGGGTGAGAATGTTCCAGAACGCGCGGGAATGGTGTTTGAGGGACGGACGGAGCGACTGAGGGACGGACGGACGCGCGGGGGTGGGGGGGGGAGCGGGAGAGCGGCCGCGGGCAGCGCGGGCCAATCAGAGCGCGGTGCGCACGCCCCTCCGCCAATGGGGAGGCGGGGGGGGGCGTGGTCTGAATTTATGAATGAATGAAGCGGGGAATCAATGAATGAAGCGCGGGATGTGGCGGGAAATCGATGAATAAAGCGGGAAATCGATGAATGAAGCGGGAAATCGATGAATGAAGCGCGGGATGAGGCGGGAAATGAATGAATAAAGCGGGAAATGAATGAATAAAGCGAGAAATCAATGAATGAATCAATGAATGAGACAGGAAATCAATGAATGAGGCGGGAAATCAATGAATGAGGCAGGAAATCAATGAATGAATCAATGAATGAGGTGGGAAATGAATGAATGAGGCGGGAAATCAATGAATGAAGCGGGAAATCAATGAATAAAGCGGGAAATCAATGAATGAATTGCAGGATGTGGCGGGAAATTGATGGAAAAGGCGGGAAATCAATGAATGAGGCGGGAAATGAATGAATGAGGCGGGAAATCAATGAATGAATCAATGAATGAGGCGGGAAATCAATGAATGAGGCGGGAAATCAATGAATGAAGCGGGAAATCAATGAATAAAGCGGGAAATCAATGAATGAATCGCGGGATGTGGCGGGAAATTGATGGAAAAGGCGGGAAATCAATGAATGAGGCGGGAAATGAATGAATGAATCAATGAATGAGGCGATTTAGTGAATGAATCGGTGGAGCCACTTTAAGGGGGGGGGTCATGGGGGGGCCCGAACGCCTGGGTCCCTTATTGGGGGGGGGATGGGACCCGAACGCCTGGGTCCCCTGTTTGGGAGTGGGAGTGTTGCACTTATGGGGCGCTATGGGGCGCTAAGAGTCACTTATGGGGCTCCGTGAGTCACTTATGGGGCTCTATTGGTCACTTATGGGGCACTATGGGGCGCTTATGGGGCTCTATGGGTCACTTATGGGGCACTATGGGGCGCTTATGGGGCTCTATTGGTCACTTATGGGGCACTATGGGGCACTTATGGGTCTCTATGAGTCACTTATGGGGCACTATTGGTCACTTATGGGGCACTATTGGTCACTTATGGGGCACTATGAGACACTTATGGGGTGCTATTGGTCACTTATGGGGCTCTATGGGTCACTTATGGGGCACTATTGGTCACTTATGGGGCTCTATGGGGCACTTATGGGGCACTATTGGTCACTTATGGGGCTCTATGGGGCACTTATGGGGCTCTATGGGCCACTTATGGGGCACTATGGGGCACTTATGGGGCTCTATGGGGCACTTATGGGGCACTATGGGGCACTTATGGGTCTCTATGAGTCACTTATGGGGCTCTATGGGGCGCTTATGGGGCACTATTGGTCACTTATGGGGCACTATGGGGCACTTATGGGGCACTATTGGTCACTTATGGGGCTCCGTGAGTCACTTATGGGGCACTATTGGTCACTTATGGGGCTCTATGGGTCACTTATGGGGCTCTATGGGGCACTTATGGGTCTCTATGGGGCACTTATGGGGCACTATTGGTCACTTATGGGGCTCTGGAGTCACTTATGGGGCTCTATGGGTCACTTATGGGGCTCTAGAGTCACTTATGGGGCTCTATGGGTCACTTATGGGGCACTATAGATTACTTATGGGGCTCTATGGGGCACTTATGGGGCACTATGGGGCACTTATGGGGCTCTATGGGGCACTTATGGGGCACTATGGGGCGCTTATGGGGCACTATTGGTCACTTATGGGGCACTATGGGGCACTTATGGGGCACTTATGGGGCTCTGTGGGTCACTTATGGGGCACTATTGGTCACTTATGGGGCGCTATTGGTCACTTATGGGGCTCTATGAGGCACTTATGGGGCACTATGGGTCACTTATGGGGCTCTATGGGGCAGTTATGGGGCACTAATGGGGAACTATAGGTCACTTATGGGCCTCTATGAGTCACTTATGGGTCAGTATGCGTCACTTATGGGGCTCTAGAGTCACTTATGGGGCTCTATGGGTCACTAATGGGGCACTATGGGGCACTTATGGGGCACTATGGAGCGCTTATGGTGCACTATTGGTTACTTATGGGGCACTATGGGGCACTATGGGGCACTTATGGGGCTCTATGGGGCACTTATGGGGCACTTATGGGGCACTATGGGGCACTTATGGGTCTCTAAGAGTCACTTATGGGGCACTATTGGTCACTTATGGGGCTCTGGAGTCACTTATGGGTCATTATCCGTCACTTATGGGGCTCTATGTGTCACTTATGGGGCACTATAGGTTACTTATGGGGCTCTATGGGGCACTTATGGGGCACTAATGGGAACTTGAGGGTCGCTATGGGGCACTTGGGGGTCACTAACAGGCACTTATGGGTCACTAAGAGTTACTTATGGGGCTCTGTGAGTCACTTATGGGGCAGAATATTTCACTTATGGGGCTGTATGAGTCACTTATGGGGCACTATGGGGCACTTATGGGGCTCTATGGGGCACTAACGGGGAACTTGTGGGTCGCTATGGGGCACTTTGGGATCACTAACAGGCACTTATGGGGCGAACACCTGGGTCCCTCTCGGTCAAATCTATGGGGCCCGGACACCTGGGTCCCTTCTCATTCAAATCTATGGGGCCCGGACGCCTGGGTCCCTCCTCGGTCAAATCTATGGGGCCCGGACGCCTGGGTCCCTCCTCTCTCAAATCTATGGGGCCCGGACGCCTGGGTCCCTCTTCTCTCAAATCTATGGGGCCCGGACGCCTGGGTCCCTCCTGAATCAAATCTATGGGGCCCGGACGCCTGGGTCCCTCCTCTCTCAAATCTATGGGGCCCGGACGCCTGGGTCCCTCCTGAATCAAATCTATGGGGCCCGGACGCCTGGGTCCCTCCAGAGTCAAATCTCTGGGGCCCGGACGCCTGGGTCCCTCCTCGGTCAAATCTATGGGGCCCGGACGCCTGGGTCCCTGCTGAATCAAATCTATGGGGCCCGGACGCCTGGGTCCCTTCTCATTCAAATCTATGGGGCCCGGATTCCTGGGTCCTCCTCGGTCAAATCTATGGGGCCCGGACGCCTGGGTCCCTCCTCGGTCAAATCTATGGGGCCCGGACGCCTGGGTCCCTCTCGGTCAAATCTATGGGGCCCGGACGCCTGGGTCCCTCCTGAATCAAATCTATGGGGCCCGGACGCCTGGGTCCCTCCAGAGTCAAATCTATGGGGCCCGGACGCCTGGGTCCCTCCTGAATCAAATCTGTGGGGCCCGGACGCCTGGGTCCCTCCTCGGTCAAATCTATGGGGCCCAGACGCCTGGGTCCCTCCTCGGTCAAATCTATGGGGCCCGGACGCCTGGGTCCCTCCGCGGTCAAATCTATGGGGCCCGGACGCCTGGGTCCCTCCTCGGTCAAATCTATGGGGCCCGGACGCCTGGGTCCCTCTCGGTCAAATCTATGGGGCCCGGACACCTGGGTCCCTCTCTCTCAAATCTATGGGGCCCGGACGCCTGGGTCCCTCCTCGGTCAAATCTATGGGGCCCAGACGCCTGGGTCCCTCCAGAGTCAAATCTATGGGGCCCGGACACCTGGGTCCCTCCTCTATCAAATCTATGGGGCCCGGACGCCTGGGTCCCTCCTCATTCAAATCTATGGGGCCCGGACGCCTGGGTCCCTCCTCATTCAAATCTATGGGGCCCGGACGCCTGGGTCCCTTCCCATTGCAATCTATGGGGCCCGGATGCCTGGGTCCCTCCGCGGTCAAATCTATGGGGCCCGGACGCCTGGGTCCCTCCTCGGTCAAATCTATGGGGCCCGGACGCCTGGGTCCCTACAGAGTCAAATCTATGGGGCCCGGACGCCTGGATCCCTCCTCATTGAAATCTATGGGGCCCGGACGCCTGGGTCCCTCTCGGTCAAATCTCTGGGGCCCGGACGCCTGGGTCCCTCCTCGGTCAAATCTATGGGGCCCGGACGCCTGGGTCCCTGCTGAATCAAATCTATGGGGCCCGGACGCCTGGGTCCCTCCTCATTCAAATCTATGGGGCCCGGACGCCTGGGTCCCTCCTGAATCAAATCTATGGGGCCCGGATGCCTGGGTCCCTACAGAGTCAAATCTATGGGGCCCGGACGCCTGGATCCCTCTTCATTCAAATCTATGGGGCCCGGATGCCTGGGTCCCTCCTCGGTCAAATCTATGGGGCCCGGACGGCTGGGTCCCTCTTCATTCAAATCTATGGGGCCCGGACGCCTGGGTCCCTCTCGGTCAAATCTATGGGGCCCGGACGCCTGGGTCCCTTCTAGGTCAAATCTATGGGGCCCGGACGCCTGGGTCCCTCCAGAGTCAAATCTATGGGGCCCGGACGCCTGGGTCCCTCCTGAATCAAATCTATGGGGCCCGAACGCCTGGGTCCCTCTGCGGTCAAATCTATGGGGCCCGGATGCCTGGGTCCCTCCTGGGTCAAATCTATGGGGTCCGGACGCCTGGGTCCCTCCTCATTCAAATCTATGGGGCCCGGACGCCTGGGTCCCTCTTCATTCAAATCTATGGGGCCTGGATGCCTGGGTCCCTCTTCATTCAAATCTATGGGGCCCGGACGCCTGGGTCCCTTTCCATTGCAATCTATGGGGCCCGGACGCCTGGGTCCCTCTCGGTCAAATCTATGGGGCCCGGACGCCTGGGTCCCTCCTCTCTCAAATCTATGGGGCCCGGACGCCTGGGTCCCTCCTCTCTCAAATCTATGGGGCCCGGACGCCTGGGTCCCTTCTCATTCAAATCTATGGGGCCCGGACGCCTGGGTCCCTCCCCAGTTCAGTCTATGGGGCCCGGATGCCTGGGTCCCTTCTCGTTCAAATCTATGGGGCCCGGACGCCTGGGTCCCTTCCCATTGCAATCTATGGGGCCCGGACGCCTGGGTCCCTCCGCGGTCAAATCTATGGGGCCCGGACGCCTGGGTCCCTCCTCATTCAAATCTATGGGGCCCGGATGCCTGGGTCCCTCTCGGTCAAATCTCTGGGGCCCGGACGCCTGGGTCCCTCCTCCGTCAACTCTATGGGGCCCGGATGCCTGGGTCCCTCCGCGGTCAAATCTATGGGGCCCGGACGCCTGGGTCCCTGCTGAACCAAATCTATGGGGCCCGGACGCCTGGGTCCCTCTCGGTCAAATCTATGGGGCCCGGACACCTGGGTCCCTCCTTGGTCAAATCTATGGGGCCCGGACGCCTGGGTCCCTCATGAATCAAATCTATGGGGCCCGGACGCCTGGGTCCCTCCTCGGTCAAATCTATGGGGCCCGGACGCCTGGGTCCCTCCTCATTCAAATCTATGGGGCCCGGACGCCTGGGTCCCTCCTCATTCAAATCTATGGGGCCCGGACACCTGGGTCCCTCCTCTATCAAATCTATGGGGCCCGGACGCCTGGGTCCCTCCTCATTGAAATCTATGGGGCCCGGATTCCTGGTTCCCTCCTCGGTCAAATCTATGGGGCCCGGACGCCTGGGACGCCAAAGTTTCCCCGGGATTTCCCAAATTTTGGAGAGAATTCCAAACATGTTTGGGAAGAATTGGGACAAAAATTGGAAAATTTTTAAGGGACTTTGAAAAAATTTCCACTGGAATTTTAGCCATTTTTTGACGTGAAATTGTAAACATGTGGACATGGATTTTGAAAATTCTAGAGAGAATTTTAAAAGCTTCAAGAGAATTTCAACAATTTTGAGAGGGATTTGAAAAGTTTCAATGGGAATGGGAAGAATTGGGATGAAAATTGGAAAATTATGAAGGGACTTTGAAAAAATTTCAACTGGAATTTTAGCCATTTTGATGTGAAAGTTTAAAATTTTGTCAGGGATTTGGAAAATTTCCTGAGAATTTCCAAAGTTTCCCCGCGATTTCCAACATTTTGATGGGAACTCCAAACATGTCAACATTGATTTTATGAATCTCCACTGGAGTTTTAGAGATTTTGACGTGAAAGTGTCACCATTTTGTCGGGGATTTGGAAAATTTCCTGAGAATTTCAAAAGTTTCACCGGGATTTCCCAAATTTTGAAGGGAACCGATCGGAGCCAGCCCAGCGAGAGCCGGAGCCGGCAGGGTTCAACCGACCACGAGGTTCAGCCGAGATTAGGAAGCTCAGAGGGAAACGTACAGGGACAGCGTGATTCCCGGCGGCTCCCGATCGCCAAAGCCCCAGCAGCCATTGCGAGAGAGCGGCTGACGTGGCGGGGGCGTTCCCACGGTGACGGCGACCACACCCCCTCCCCTTGCCTTGAAAAAGCCTTTGGGAGGGCAGCGACTCGTCACCAGGTGCAGGGAGGAGCAACCAGCTTGTGTAGCGGGTGAGTCCCACCCACACTGTGCTGCAGCAGCAGGTGTGGTAGCTTGTGCAGCAGGGTGCAGAGAGCACTTGTTGCTTGTCAGCCCCTCTAGCTTATTGCCAGCGCCCCAGACTGCTGACGACCATGGTCGTCTCCAGGAGGAGAGCTTGTCTCTAACAGGCTGTGGCTACGCAGACTGAGGCTCTGTCCCGAACGGTGGCTGTTCAGGTCTCGGCTGCAGGGAGTGCCACAGCGTGCTGCTGGGGGAGGGAGGCCAGCACTCCACCTGTGTGAGGTGTGAGCAGGTGCAAGATCTGCTCGACATGGTCGTCAAACTTAAGGAGGAGGTTGAGACGCTGAGGACCATCAGGGAGTGCGAAAGGGAGATGGACTTGTGGAGTAACACCCTGACGTGCCAGTCGGAAAGGTCCCAGGGAGGTACCCCCCAAAAGGAGATGGACCTCCTGCCCTCTCAGATAGAGGCAATTTTGACGTGAAATTGTAAACATGTTGAGGTGGATTTGGAAAATTCTAGAGAGAATTTTAAAAGCTTGTCCTGGTTTTGTTAAAAAGAAGTTTCTCTTTCAGTGAATTTTTCCTGTCAGCTAAAGCTTCATATTAACTGCATTTTCCTGGAGAACCAGACACATGTTTTGGTAAACCTAGCAATGGAATGCAAACTTATTGATAAGCACGGATGGACATCTCGCGAGAGGGGCGACGAGAAACAAGTGACCAAGAAACTGACCAACTGTGTGTAACATCCCATTCACGTGAATACTTCATATAAAAGTGGGAGATCACGAGGATCTCGTCCCTTTTCCTTATGGCGACATTAGGAGAGGACCTTGCTGGTCGTCCCTGCGAACTGAGGCCAGTGACAGACTGAATCCAGCTCCGGTGGCTGCAGAGTCCAATCCAGGACTTTGGGTGCCGGCTCTGCAGTTGCTGAGACTTTCAAGACTGGTTTTGTCTATTTTGTATTATTTTCTCTATTCTTATTAGTAGCATTAGTAAAACATCTTTCATTTTTCCAACTCTCTTCTCTCTGTCCTTCTTTCCCTCCCGATCGCCTGTGCTGAGTGGAAGGGGGGAGAAGGAGGGGCAAAAGGGAGAAGTGGGTGGAGAGGGGATTAACAATACATCTGCCAGGGTTTTATTGTCACCCCGCAATCTTAACCCTCGACAGATAATTTGGTGCCCAACGTGGGGCTCGAGAAAGGGGTAAATGTGAAGATTTTTGGCTTTTCTGCTGCTCTGACGTACCTTTCAGTTTTCTTGGCACGGTGCCAACTCATAGAGTTGTGATACTCGCGCGTCTGTTTGCTTCGGACATTATTTAGTGGTATTAAGGCAAAGTGAATTACACTGATTTAAAGATGTTATGGCATAAGTTGTATCAGTTGTTTTCTACATTGTGCTCGCTGATTCCATATCTGTGTTGGGCTTTCTTTTTAAATCGAAGTATTCATTATATAACAACAAGGAACTGGACAATGGTCATGATGATACTGTGTGGTTTGTCACTGGTTTATTTCATTGTACTGCAGCCGCTAATTAATTTCTACTCGCTTCTGCTTTACCTTGAAAAGCCTCCAGGAGAGATTAAAGAGCAGAACGGCTCTGTGTTTGCTAATTGGTCGAGCGAATCTTTAGAAAGGCTGACTAACAATACTTTCGTTTTTTCGCTAGGAGAGTTTGCAAATGTTTTAGAGAATTTTGAATATCCTTGGAGTTTTGACAGAACTGTGATGGTGTTATCTGGTTTGCTGAATGTGTGTCAGTTTGTGCTTCTGTTAAGAGAAATGGCGTTCAACAGGAGGTTTGCGTCTCTTTGTTGTCCTGAGATTTGCGGTGCGTCTTCGGAAGCTTTAGCAAAAAGAGCAAAACAGCAAAAGCTGCAGCTGCTGCCGCCCCAACCGCGGCTTCGCAGGCTGAAGGTTCTTCTGTCAAGGCCATTGCTGACAACATTACTTCTCCAGCCTCACAGGCTAAGGCAGCCCCCCCTTCTTCACACACTGGTCACTGTTGCTGCTGTAACCACAGCAATCACTGTGACAATCATTCAGACTCTGGAAATGAATCAAATGATGGTAAACCCATACCAGCATCAGTTGCCGGTTGTAAGAAAGTCACTAGAAAGACTACCCGTGCAGCAGATGATGGCACAGGGCCAACATCAACCCAAGGAGCATCATCATCAGGACAGGGAGGAGATGAAGTGACCACCACTCGGTCCTTCTCTCCAGGTGAACTGAGAGATCTGCGAAAAGACTTTAGTCGTCGTGAAGGCGAGAATATTTTAACCTGGCTGCTCCGATGCTGGGACAATGGGGCAGAAACAATTGAATTGGAAGGTGGTGAAGCCAGGCAGCTGGGATCTCTGTCAAGAGATTCCACCATTGATAGGGCAATTTCAAGAGAGTCTAATGCCACTACTCTCTGGACCCGACTCTTGGCAGCTATGAAAGTAAGATTTCCCTACAAGGAAGATTGTATATCCAAGTTAGGGAAATGGAATACTATGGAGAAAGGTATTCAGTTCCTGAGAGAATTAGCTGTGCGAGAGATCATCTATTTTGGACCAAACAGCCAAGAGGGGACAGACCCAGATAGAATCAATTGTACACGACCTCTGTGGCGCAGATTTGTACAAAGTGCACCACCTGCATATGCTCAGTCATTGGCAGGAATGGTCTGGTCAGCTGGAGGTGTACAAGATATTACTGAAGTGATAGAGCAGCTCCGGAACTTTGAGGACAGCCTTGCTGGTTCTCTACGGGCTTGTGTCTCTGCTGTAGAGAAACTGTGTGAAAAATCTGATGACCGGTTTGAAAAGCTATTGCAGGAAATCAAAGAACTCAGAGAAGACACATACCATTCACGACCTGCACAAACCTGTGTCTCAGCTGTTAGGAAAAGGCGTTTCCAGTCTCGAGAGAGAGGACAGAGGCAGCCCACAAAAAGAGGTTCACTGTGGTTCTTCCTACATGAGCAGGGAGAAAACATGAATAAGTGGCATGGAAGACCTACCTCAGAACTTCAGGAACGAGTACGTGAGATAAAAGGAAAAACTCCTAGGAAGGTGGCTGCTCCAGTTTACAAAAGGAGCAGAAGAGATTCTGATGCTCTTGAAGGAACCTCTAATTCACACCAGAGACTGTGCAAAACAGAAATTAGAGGTGCCCTGCCTCCAACCAGGTGGAGGAAAGGGATAACAGAGTTTATTGGACTGTACAAATACGATGGCCTGGTACAACACACCCCCAGGAGTACAAAGCTTTAGTGGACACTGGCGCTCAGTGCACGATAATTCCTTCTAATTATAAAGGAACGCAATCCATCAATATTGTTGGAGTGACTGGGGGATCCCAGGAACTGACTGTTGTAGAGGCTGAAATGAGCCTAACTGGAAAAAACTGGCAAAAGCATCCCATTGTGACTGGTCCAGATGCTCCGTGCATCCTTGGCATAGACTACCTCAGGAGAGGGTATTTTAAGGACCCAAAAGGGTATAGGTTGGCATTTGGTATAGCAGCTGTGGACACTGAGAAAATTGAACAGCTGTCTGATTTGCCTGGTCTCTCAGATGATCCTTCTGTTGTAGGACTGCTGATGGTTGACGATCAGCAGGTGCCAATTGCTACCACGACGGTGCATCGCCGGCAATATCGCACCAACCGAGACTCTTTGATTCCTATCCAGAAGTTGATCCGTCAATTGGAAAGCCAGGGTGTGATCAGTAAGACTCGCTCACCCTTTAACAGCCCAATCTGGCCAGTGCGTAAGTCTAGTGATGAGTGGAGACTAACTGTGGACTATCGTGGCCTGAATGAAGTTACGCCACCACTGAGTGCTGCTGTGCCTGACATGCTAGAACTGCAGTTTGAACTGGAGTCAAAGGCAGCTAAGTGGTATGCTACAATTGACATTGCTAATGCATTTTTCTCTATTCCTGTAGCAGCAGAGTGCAGGCCGCAGTTTGCTTTCACCTGGAGAGGCGTCCAGTACACGTGGAATCGCTTGCCCCAGGGGTGGAAACACAGTCCTACCATCTGCCATGGACTGATCCAGACCACGCTGGAGCAAGGTAAAGCTCCAGAACACTTGCAATATATTGATGACATCATCGTATGGGGCGACACAGCGAAAGAAGTCTTTGAGAAAGGTGAGAGAATAATTCAGATTCTTTTGGATGCTGGTTTTGCCATAAAACGAAGCAAGGTCAAGGGACCTGCACGAGAGATCCAGTTTTTAGGAATAAAATGGCAAGATGGCCGTCGTCAGATCCCAATGGATGTGATCAACAAAATTGCTGCAATGTCTCCACCTACTAATAAAAAGGAGACACAGACTTTCTTGGGCGTTGTAGGTTTTTGGAGGATGCATATCCCTGACTACAGCCACATTGTGAGCCCTCTCTATCGAGTGACTCAAAAAAAGAACCAGTTTGAGTGGGGCCCTGAACAACGACAAGCCTTTGAACAAATTAAGCGTGAGATAACTCATGCGGTGGCCCTTGGACCAGTTCGGACTGGACTAGATGTTAAAAATGTGCTCTACAGCGCAGCCGGAGATAATGGACTTACCTGGAGCCTCTGGCAGAAAGCACCAGGAGAAACCCGAGGTCGACCCTTAGGTTTTTGGAGTCGAGGATACAAAGGATCTGAGGCCAACTATACTCCAACTGAAAAAGAGATACTAGCAGCATACGAAGGAGTTCGAGCTGCTTCAGAAGTGATCGGTACTGAAGCACAGCTCCTCCTGGCACCTCGACTGCCGGTGCTGAGCTGGATGTTCAAAGGGACGGTTCCCTCTCCACATCATGCGACCGAAGTTACGTGGAGTAAATGGATTGCATTGATCACGCAACGAGCTCGAATTGGAAATCCCAATCGCCCAGGGATCTTAGAAGTGATTACAGACTGGCCAGAAAGCAAAGACTTTGGGATGTCTCCAGATGAGGAGGAAGTAAAACGTGCTGAAGAAGCACCACCGTATAATACTCTTTCAGAGACTGATAAGCAGTATGCACTGTTCACAGATGGATCCTGTCGTCTTGTAGGAAAACATCGAAGGTGGAAAGCTGCTGTGTGGAGTCCCACACGACAAGTTACAGAAGCCACTGAAGGACAAGGTGAATCGAGTCCATTTGCAGAAGTGAAAGCCATCCAGCTGGCTTTGGACATTGCTGAACGAGAGAAGTGGCCAATACTTTATCTCTATACTGACTCATGGATGGTAGCAAATGCCTTGTGGGGGTGGCTACAGCAATGGTTAAAGTATAAGTATGGAGAAGCTTGGCAGATTGATCATATTACACTTCCACAAATACGTCAAGGTAAGCGTTATGTACTTACAATGGTGGAAGCAACCACTGGATGGTTGGAAACATATGCTGTACCTCATGCTACAGCCCGAAATACCATCTTGGGCCTTGAAAAGCAAGTCCTTTGGCGACACGGTACGCCAGAAAGAATTGAATCAGACAATGGTACTCATTTCAAAAACAGTATTATAGACAATTGGGCCAAAGAACATGGTATTGAGTGGGTATATCATATTCCATATCATGCACCAGCCTCTGGGAAAATTGAAAGGTACAATGGTTTGCTAAAAACTACACTAAAGGCACTTGGTGGTGGAACCTTTAAAAACTGGGATTCACATTTAGCAAAAGCCACTTGGTTGGTCAACACCAGGGGATCAACCAATCGAGCCGGGCCTGCCCAATCAGAAATTCTACGGACTGTAGAAGGAGATAAAGTCCCTGTGTTACACATGACAAACATGTCAGGAAAGGCAGTCTGGGTTCCTCCTGCCCAGGCAAAGGCAAACCCATTCGTGGGATTGTTTTTGCCCGGGGACCTGGCAGCACCTGGTGGGTGATGCTTAAGGATGGAGAAGTTCGGTGTGTACCTCAAGGGGACTTGAGTTTAGGTGAAAATATTCAATACTGAACTGCAGGATGTGAATTGCCGTACTAACGGTATTAAATAAGTGTCTTTCAGATCAAAACAGTGATGATGAAACCAGAGCTGGCTTCTCCAAGTGGCGCCTGACAAATTCCTCGAAGTTGATGTCTTTAACCCACAAACAGTGGTCATGAGATGCACTTGTACCATTTTTCCTGCCCTGGGAGACTGTTGTGACAAAATGAACTTAATGAACTTTTTAAAGGACAGTCCACTGATTAATTACTCCTGTGTATATATGTATATATATATATATAGTAGTAGTGATTAATTAGATTGTGTTGATAGATTGTATTGATAAGGTTTAAGTATTCAGTGAATGGCATATTATAAGGGGTGGAGTGTCCTGGTTTTGTTAAAAAGAAGTTTCTCTTTCAGTGAATTTTGCCTGTCAGCTAAAGCCTTCATATTAACTGCATTTTCCTGGAGAACCAGACCCATGTTTTGGTAAACCTAGCAATGGAATGCAAACTTATTGATAAGCACGGATGGACATCTCGCGAGAGGGGCGACGAGAAACAAGTGACCAAGAAACTGACCAACTGTGTGTAACATCCCATTCACGTGAATACTTCATATAAAAGTGGGAGATCACGAGGATGTCGTCCCTTTTTCCTTATGGCGACATTAGGAGAGGACCTTGCTGGTCGTCCCTGCGAACTGAGGCCAGTGACAGACTGAATCCAGCTCCGGTGGCTGCAGAGTCCAGTCCAGGACTCTGGTGGCCGGCTCTGCAGTTGCTGAGACTTTCAAGACTGGTTTTGTCTATTTTGTATTATTTTCTCTATTCTTATTAGTAGCATTAGTAAAACATCTTTAATTTTTCCAACTCTCTTCTCTCTGTCCTTCTTTCCCTCCCGATCGCCTGTCCTGAGTGGGAAGGGGGGAGAGGGAGGGGCAAAAGGGGGAAGTGGGGGGGAGAGGGGGTTAACAATACACCTGCCAGGGTTTGATTGTCACCCCGCAATCTTAACCCTCGACAGGGACTTTGAAAAAATTTCAACTGGAATTTTAGCAATTTTGACGTGAAATTGTAAACATGTTGAGGTGGATTTTGAAAATTCTAGAGAGAATTTTAAAAGCTTCAACAGGATTTCAACAATGTTGAGAGGGATTTGAAAAGTTTCAATGATAATGTGAGGAATTCGGACAAAAATTGGAAAGTTTTTCAGGGACCTTTGCGGGAAACTGCAGCGTGTCTGTGGAATCCTTGACCGAAACATGGGTGTAGAGATCAGCCTTGCGATATTAAGATTTACCTTTGAAAAGGAGGGAGTAAAGGAGTATACGGAGAGAGGAGAGACGTAGGAGAAAAGGGGATAGAAGAATAACATGGATGATAGAAAAATTAACCAATGAGATGTTAGTGCTGTAACTTGTAACTATAGTGAAAAGACACATGAACTGGTAGAATTGTATAATATGCACCTGTAGCAATAAATGGCACCTATAACTTTCATCTTTGCATGTCGTTACTCCGTATCAACAGCGACAGCTTCACCGGGATTTCCAAAATTTTGAATGTATCTCGAAACTTGTCAACTTTGATTTTATGATTCTCAAAAGGAGTTTTAGAGATTTTGACGTGAAAGTGTCAAAACCTTGTCGGGGATTTGGAAAACTTTGCGAGAATGTCTGAAGTTTCCCCGGGATTTCCAAGAGGTTGGAAAAAACTCTAAACATGTCAACATTGATTTTATGATTCTCAACTGGAGTTTTAGAGATTCTGACTTGGAAGTGTAACAAGTTTTTGGAGATTTGAAAAATTTCCTAGCATTTCAAAAGTTTCACCGGGAGTTCTAAAATTTTGCAGGGAACTCCAATCATGTCAACATTGATTTTAAGAATCTCCACTGGAATTTTAGAGATTTTGACGTAAAGGTGTCGAAATCTTGTCGGGGATTTGCAAAACTTTGCGAGAATGTCAAAAGTTTCACCGGGAATTTCAAAATGTTTAAAAAAACTCGAAACATGTCAACATTGATTTTATGATTCTCAACTGGAGTTTGAGAGATTTTGACGTGAAAGTGTCACCATTTTGTCAGGGATTTGGAATATTTTCTGAAAATTTCAAATGTTTCCCCGGGATTTCCAAAATGTTGAAAAAAACCTCGAAACGTGTCAACACTGATTTTATGTTTCTCAAAAGGAGTTTTAGAGATTTTGACGTGAAAGTTTCACAGTTTTGTCGGGGATTTGGAAAATTTCCTGAGAATTTCAAAAGTTGCAGCAGGATTTCCGAAGTTTTGAAGGGAACTCCAAACATGTCAACATTGATTTTAAGAATCTCCACCGGAGTTTTAGGGATTGTGACGTGAAAGTGTCACCATTTTGTCGGGGATTTGGAAAATTTCCGGAGAATTTGAAAAGATTCACCGGGATTTCCAAAAAGTTGGAAAAAACTCTAAACATGTCAACATTGATTTTAAGAATCTCCACTGGAATTTCAGAGATTTTGACGTGAAAGTATCAAAATCTTGTCGGCGATTTAAAACTTTGCGAGAATGTCAGAACTTTCCGCGGGATTACCAAAACATTGGAAAAAACTCTAAACATGTCAACATTGATTTTATGATTCTCAAAAGGAGTTTTAGAGAGTCTGACGTGAAAGTGTCACCATTTTCTTGGGGATTTGGAAAATTTCCTGAGCATTTCCAAAGTTTCACCAGGATTTTCAACATTTTGCAGGGAATTCCAATCATGTCAACATTGATTTTAAGAATCTCCACTGGAGTTTTAGAGATTTTGACCTGAAATGTCACCATTTTGTCTGGGTTTTGGAATATTTTCTGAAAATTTCAAATGTTTCCCCGGGATTTCCAAAATGTTGAAAAATACCTCGAAACAAGTCAACATTGATTTTATGATTCTCAACTGGAGTTTCAGAGATTTTGACGTGAAAGTGTCAAAACCTTGTCGTGGATTTGGAAAACTTTGCGAGAATGTCAGAAGTTTCCCCGGGATTTCCAAATGGCCGAAAAGAACTCGAAACATGTCAACATTGATTTTATGACAGCGAGGGGGCGGAGCCAGCGCGGGGGCGGGGCCAGGGGAGGTTCCCAATGTAACCCAATGTAACAACGCAGCGGGTTCACCTTCCTCTCCTCGAGACAGCGAGGGGGCGGGGCCAGCGGGAGGCTTTCCCGCCAGACGGCACGGGCCAATCAGCGAGCGGCTCCTCGGCCCCTCAGCGCGGGGGGAGCGCGGGACGGGGAGACGAAATGGCGGCGCGTTAAAAAGTTGAATTTGTTCCCGCTTAAATATTAACTCAGTAAATTATCAATAAATAGATTTTTAAAGCTTTTTTGGGGCGCAAATCAGCACCAGATCTGGGACCCCCCAGACACGTTCAATAAAGTGAATTCAGCCCCAAACCCCCAAAAATCACCGAAATGCCTCCCGAATTTAAATACAGTAATTTACACACTGATTTCAACAGCTACTTACATTATTGTAACAATTAATAATTTAAACAATTAAGCGGCTTTAGGAGCCTCCGAACCGCCCAAAATGCTCAAAAAACCCCCTCATAAAACCTCAAAAAGCCCCGTTTAAATATAATAATTTAAATTAACAAGCGGTTAAAGAAAACAACGCATTTGGACTCGCAATCTGGAAACAGCCCCGAATCCCCCCGGGCTTTAAACTTGAATTCTCCCGATAAACCCTCAATAAACAGATTTTAAAGGCGCCGTTTGGCACAAATCGGCACCAAAATACCAAAAAAATACATAAAAAAACCGTGTAAAAGCCGAATTGCTGAGAAAAGCCCCGAAGCGGCCCCTCCCGCTCCCAACAGCGGCTCGAGCCGTTAGAGCGGCCCCGGGAGCCTGAGCCGCCCCCCCCGGCTTTAAACCCAGTGTCCAGCAAACCCAAACGCACCCGCCCGCCGCCCGCTCGTTAGCCCACGAGCGCAATTAACCCCGCACGGTAATTACCGCCCCAGCCCCCAATTAACCCCGCACGGTAATTACCGCCCCAGCCCCAATTAACCCCGCACGGTAATTACCGCCCTAACCCCCAATTAACCCCGCACGGTAATTACCGCCCCAGCCCCCAATTAACCCCGCACGGTAATTACCGCCCTAACCCCCAATTAACCCCGCACGGTAATTACCGCCATAGCCCCAATTAACCCCGCACGGTAATTACCGCCCTAACCCCCAATTAACCCCGCACGGTAATTACCGCCCCAGCCCCAATTAACCCCGCACGGTAATTCCCGCCCCCCCCCCCGTTACCCGGTTCCGGCCGCTCTCGGGTTTCCCGCCGCGGGGGGGGGGGGGGGGGGGCGCTCAGCCGGTTCGTCAGCGCCGAGCAGCTCGCGCAGCCGCTGCCGCCTCCACGTGTCTGGTCCCGCGCGCGCCCTGCGCCGCCCCCTTTATCACCTCGTTGTCCCGCTCCCCGCTCGCCCTCCGGCCAATGGACGAGCGGCCCCCCTCAGCCGCGCTGCCCAATCAGCGCTTCGTTGCTGTGGGCGAACGTCGGCGGGAAAACGGCGACCAATCAGCGCCTTTCTCTCACCCCCTCTGAGAACCCCACGTGGGGATGAGCCAATGGACGACTCCCGTGGCTGACACCGTCAGCCAATCAGCGAGCGCCTCCTCCCTCCCTCGGTATAAAATAGCGAATGCGAACAGAAGAGGGAGACAAGATGGCGGCAGAGGGGACGTCATGGCGGCGTGCGGCGGCGATTGAGGAGGAAGGCGGAGAGTCGGGGCTGAGCGGGAAACCGGCGGCTCCTCCGGCCGCGGCAGCAGCAGCGATCGGGGATGTGGGGGCGGGAACCGGCGGCTTCTCCGGCCGCGGCCAGGACGTGGCTTCACCGGCCCCGGGGGCGCGAGCCCGCGCTGCGGGGCTGCGGGCGGGGGCGGGGCCGGGGCTCCGGGGGTCCCGAGCGGCGGCGGTGGGGCGGGAGGGGCGGCTGTGGCGATAACCTGCGGGGCACTGAAGTGGCTGCTGTGGGGGCTCTTCAGAGGCGAGTCTGGAGTTATGGGGCAGGAACGGGGCTGCTGTAGCAGTACCGGTGGGGCAGCCATAGGGCTGCTATGGAGTTACTGTGGGGTCACCTGTGGGGGGGGGGGCAGCGCGCGCAGCTGAGTGTGGCCCCACCCACGGGGCGGGGTCAGTGCTGAGGGGCGGGACTGGGAGGACACGCCCATTGGGAGGTCCCCCTGGGGAAAGTGGGCAGGGGGTGGAGCCTCCGCGTGTCACGCCCCCATAGGAGGAGCCTCTTGGGGTAGGGAGGGGGACACGCCCAAAGGGGGCGTGGCTTAGGAAGGGAGGGGTGGAGCCGAGGTAAGGGTGGGCTCTGTACAGCACGTGCTCTGAGGGGGCGTGGTTTAGCAGGGGCTGAGTTTGGGGGTGGAGCTGGGGGCGGGGCTTCGATGCGTCATGCTGCTGGGGGTGGGCGGGATGAAAGGGGAGGGGTCTGTACGGGACACGCCCCCGGGGAGGGCACAGACAGGCAGGGGCGGAGCTTGGGCGGGGTGGAGTTGGGGGTGTGGCTTTCTCAGACCACGCCCCTGGAGGGAGAGGCCAGACTGGACAGCACATGAAAAATTAAAATTACCTGTTGTTAACCACATCGAGTTTGCTGTCTTTAACTCAGAGGTAATTAGTACCGGTCATGTTCTTGCACAACCCCGGAAAAGCCGTGGGTAAATTCAGACTGTCGTAACTCACTGTTTTCTGATTTTATTTTACATCTAAATGTCTTTTACTGTTCCGTTGGGAATCATCACTGCCTGGGAACTTTTTAACACCTCTATTTATAAACAGCCACTATTCAGTGGTTCCTTTTTACTTCTCTTTAAAAAAAAAAGTAACGTTTTGACTCCGTTTGGTTCTGAGCGTTGTTGCCTCCACTCTCATGGCTCTGTTATAATTTAAATACTAAACACTCCCGATCACTTTCCAATGCTGTTTAAAATCTAAAGCTTCCTCACTGTGTTTCCTATGCAGCCATTCGTCCTGCAGTTTATTCATAACGGTTGTGCAAATGGAGCTGCAATGACTCCACATTAGTTTCCTGCCTTTACCATTTCAAAGGAATTCCAAACAATGTGTTTTAAACCGGGATTCAGATTGGGAAGAACTGCTGCCTGGTGCACCAAGTCATAGCTGGAATTAAATTCAGTTATTGCTCACGCCTAAATAATCGCATATATTTACACTCTAACATTCTTATCATTACATTACTACCAGCCGGATTAACCAGCACACATTATTTTTTATTATAGATATAAAATAGAGGGGTTTTTTCTCTACAGGTATTACTTCCAATTAGTGCTCCAGTATTTATATTCCACTCTTTTAAATTTTACTACATCAATTGGGGATAATTACTGTCCGCAGAGTTTTGAGTAACAGCCAGAGGAGATGACAGGCATTATTGACTCCCAAAGACTCTTGTGGTTACTCTTATTTACGATTTCGTTCTAAATGTCTTACAGTACAGTTACAATAATAACACACCAGGGCCTTGGAGTTTCCAGGAAAACCCACCGCAGCCCTCGACGTGTCCAGAGATCGTCGGCGCCGGCTCCGCCAACAGTTCGTTTAAAACCTCCCTGTGTTGTTTTCGGTGGCAATTTGGCGTTATTTTTGTTGGGGTTGGGGGACACGCTGGGGTGTTTTTCGTTAAGGAAACTGCTGTTCCAGCCTGCAGGTGAAAACAAACCACGCGCACAAGGCTGGACACGGTCGGAGAATTCCCAGCTCGTCCGGCAGCCGCTGACAGCGCGTCCGTTCAGCCGCCTGCCCGCCCTGACGCGCTCGCCCCAGACGGACCGGCTGGACACACACACGTGTGCTGGGGAACTCGCACCAGCGCCGCGTTCTGGGAGGAGGGAAGGACAAACCAGAAACCAATCCTGCAGGAATCCGTCTCTAAACACCGCAGATCAACAATGACAGGCGTAGGTCACACAGACTCCTCATTGTCTCTCTGACTCTCACAACAGTAACAAGTCCCGAAGGATGGAAAACACCAGGACAGGCTGGGAACAACAACAAAGGGAGGTAAAAGAAGGTGAATGGGGGCTCTCAGGGCGCCTTGGGGGGCGATGGGGCTGCCAAATAGTGAGCCTTGGGGGCTATGGGGCTGCCAAATAGTGAGCCTTGGGGGGCGATGGGACTGCCAAATAGTGAGCCTTGGGGGGCGATGGGACTGCCAAATAGTGAGCCTTGGGGGGCGATGGGACTGCCAAATAGTGAGCCTTGGGGGGCGATGGGACTGCCAAATAGTGAGCCTTGGGGGGTTATGGGGCTGCCAAATAGTGAGCCTTGGGGGCGATGGGGCTGCCAGATAGTGAGCCTTGGGGGGCGATGGGGCTGCCAAATAGTGAGCCTTGGGGGGCGATGGGACTGCCAAATAGTGAGCCTTGGGGGGCGATGGGACTGCCAAATAGTGAGCCTTGGGGGGTTATGGGGCTGCCAAATAGTGAGCCTTGGGGGCGATGGGGCTGCCAGATAGTGAGCCTTGGGGGGCTATGGGACTGCCAAATAGTGAGCCTTGGGGGGCTATGGGACTGCCAAATAGTGAGACTTGGGGGGCTATGGGACTGCCAAATAGTGAGCCTTGGGGGGCTATGGGACTGCCAAATAGTGAGCCTTGGGGGGCTATGGGACTGCCAAATAGTGAGCCTTGGGGGGCTATGGGGCTGCCAAATAGTGAGCCTTGGGGGGCGATGGGGCTGCCAAATAGTGAGCCTTGGGGGGCTATGGGGCTGCCAAATAGTGAGCTATAGGGGGCAATGGGGCTGCCAAATAGTGAGTCTTGGGGGGTGTCCTGGTTTTGTTTAAAACGAGTTTCTCTTTCAGTGAATTTTGCCTGTCAGCTAAAGCCTTCATATTAACTGCACTTTCCTGGAGAACCAGACACATGTTTTGGTAAACCTAGCAATGGAATGCAAACTTATTGATAAGCATGGATGGACATCTCGCGAGAGGGGCGACGAGAAACAAGGGACCAAGAAACTGACCAACTGTGTGTAACATCCCATTCACGTGAATACTTCATATAAAAGTGGGAGATCACGCCCCTTTTTCCTTATGGCCGACCTTAGGAGAGGATCTTGCTACTCATCCCTGCGAACTGAGGCCAGTGAGAGACTGAATCCAGCTCCGGTGGCTGCAGAGTCCAGTCCAGGACTTTGGGTGCCGGCTCTGCAGTTGCTGAGACTTTCAAGACTGGTTTTGTATATTTTGTATTATTTTCTCTATTCTTATTCGTAGCATTAGTAAAACATCTTTAATTTTTCCAACTCTCTTCTCTCTGTCCTTCTTTCCCTCCCGATCGCCTGTGCTGAGTGGAAGGGGGGAGAGGGAGGGGCAAAACGGGGGAAGTGGGTGGAGAGGGGGTTAACAATACATCTGCCAGGGTTTTATTGTCACCCCGCAATCTTAACCCTCGACAGATAATTTGGTGCCCAACGTGGGGCTCGAGAAAGGGGTAAATGTGGAGATTTTTGGCTTTTCTGCTGCTCTGACGTACCTTTCAGTTTTCTTGGCACGGTGCCAGCTCATAGAGTTGTGATACTCGCGCGTCTGTTTGCTTCGGACATTATTTAGTGGTATTAAGGCAAAGTGAATTACACTGATTTAAAGATGTTATGGCATAAGTTGTATCAGTTGTTTTCTACATTGTGCTCGCTGATTCCATATCTGTGTTGGGCTTTCTTTTTAAAACGAAGTATTCATTATATAACAACAAGGAACTGGACAACGGTCATGATGATACTGTGTGGTTTGTCAGTGGTTTATTTCATTGTACTGCAGCCGCTAATGGATTTCTACTCGCTTCTGCTTTACCTTGAAAAGCCTCCAGGAGAGATTAAAGAGCAGTACGGCTCTGTGTTTGATAATTGGTCAAGCGAATCTTTAGAAAGGCTGACTAACAATACTTTCGTTTTTTCGCTAGGACAGTTCACAAATGTTTTAGAGAATTTTGCATATCCTTGGAGTTTTGATAGAACTGTAATGGTGTTATCCGGTTTGCTGAATGTGTGTCAGTTTGTGCTTTTGTTAAGAGAAATGGCGTTCAACAGGAGGTTTGCGTCTCTTTGTTGTCCTGAGATTTGCGGTGCGTCTTCGGAAGCTTTAGCAAAAAGCTCTCCTGGCCGCTCGAGAAAGAGCAAAACAGCAAAAGCTGCAGCTGCTGCCCCCCCGCCAACGGCAGTTTCACAGGCTGAAGCTCCTACACAGGCCAAGGCCGATGCTGATAACGTTACTTCTCCAGCCTCACAGGCTAAGGCAGCCCCCCCTCCTTCACACACTGGGCACTGTTGCTGCTGTAACCACAGTAACCACTGTGACAGTCATTCAGACTCTGGAAATGAATCAAATGATGGTGAACCCATACCAGCATCAGTTGCCGGTTGTAAGAAAGTCACTAGAAAGACTACCCGTGCAGCAGGTGATGGCACAGGGCCAACATCAACCCAAGGGGCATCATCATCAGGACAGGGAGGAGATGAAGTGACCACCACTCGGTCCTTCTCTCCAGGTGAGCTGAGAGATCTGCGAAAAGACTTTAGTCGTCGTGAAGGCGAGAATATTTTAACCTGGCTGCTCCGATGCTGGGACAATGGGGCAGGAACAATTGAATTGGAAGGGGGTGAAGCCAGACAGCTGAGATCTCTGTCAAGAGATTCCACCATTGATAGGGCAATTTCAAGAGAGTCTAATGCCACTACTCTCTGGACCCGACCCCTGGCACCTATGAAAGTAAGATTTCTCTACAAGGAAGATTGTATATCCAAGTTAGGGAAATGGAATACTATGGAGAGAGGTATTCAGTTCCTGAGAGAATTAGCTGTGCGAGAGATCATCTATTTTGGACCAAACAGCCAGGAGGGGACAGACCCAGATAGAATCAATTGTACACGACCTCTGTGGCGCAGATTTGTACAAAGTGCACCACCTGCATATGCTCAGTCATTGGCAGGAATGGTCTGGTCAGCTGGAGGTGTACCAGATATTACTGAAGTGATTGAGCAGCTCCGGAACTTTGAGGACAGCCTTGCTGGTTCTCTACGGGCTTGTGTCTCTGCTGTGGAGAAACTGTGTGAAAAATCTGATGACCGGTTTGAAAAGCTATTGCAAGAAATCAAAGAACTCAGAGAAGACACATACCATTCACGACCTGCACAAACCTGTGTCTCAGCTGTTAGGAAAAGGCGTTTCCAGTCTCGAGAGAGAGGACAGAGGCAGCCCACAAAAAGAGGTTCACTGTGGTTCTTCCTACATGAGCAGGGAGAAAACATGAATAAGTGGCATGGAAGACCTACCTCAGAACTTCAGGAACGAGTACGTGAGATCAAAGGAAAAACTCCTAGGAAGGTGGCTGCTCCAGTTTACAAAAGGAGCAGAAGAGATTCTGATGTTCTTGAAGGAACCTCTAATTCACACCCAGAGACTGTGCAAAACAGAAATTAGAGGTGCCCTGCCTCCAACCAGGTGGAGGAAAGGCATAACAGAGTTTATTGGACTGTACAAATACGATGGCCTGGTACAACACACCCCCAGGAGTACAAAGCTTTAGTGGACACTGGTGCTCAGTGCACAATAATTCCTTCTAATTATAAAGGAACGCAATCCATCAATATTGTTGGAGTGACTGGGGGATCCCAGGAACTGACTGTTGTAGAGGCTGAAATGAGCCTAACTGGAAAAAACTGGCAAAAGCATCCCATTGTGACTGGTCCAGATGCTCCGTGCATCCTTGGCATAGACTACCTCAAGAGAGGGTATTTTAAGGACCCAAAAGGGTATAGGTGGGCATTTGGTATAGCAGCTGTGGACACTGAGAGAATTGAACAGCTGTCTGATTTGCCTGGTCTTTCAGATGATCCTTCTGTTGTAGGACTGCTGATGGTTGACGATCAGCAGGTGCCAATTGCTACCACGACGGTGCATCGCCGGCAATATCGCACCAACCGAGACTCTTTGATTCCTATCCAGAAGTTGATCCATCAATTGGAAAGCCAGGGTGTAAGTAAGACTCAGTAAGACTCGCTCACCTTTGAACAGCCCAATCTGGCCAGTGCGTAAGTCTAGTGACGAGTGGAGACTAACTGTGGACTATCGTGGCCTGAATGAAGTTACGCCACCACTGAGTGCTGCTGTGCCTGACATGCTAGAACTGCAGTTTGAACTGGAGTCAAAGGCAGCTAAGTGGTATGCTACAACTGACATTGCTAATGCATTTTTCTCTATTCCTGTAGCAGCAGAGTGCAGGCCGCAGTTTGCTTTCACCTGGAGAGGCGTCCAGTACACGTGGAATCGCTTGCCCCAGGGGTGGAAACACAGGCCTACCATCTGCCATGGACTGATCCAGACCACGCTGGAGCAAGGTAAAGCTCCAGAACACCTGCAATATATTGATGACATCATCGTATGGGGCGACACAGCGAAAGAAGTCTTCGAGAAAGGTGAGAGAATAATTCAGATTCTTTTGGATGCTGGTTTTGCCATAAAACGAAGCAAGGTCAAGGGACCTGCACGAGAGATCCAGTTTTTAGGAATAAAATGGCAAGATGGCCGTCGTCAGATCCCAATGGATGTGATCAACAAAATTGCTGCAATGTCTCCACCTACTAATAAAAAGGAGACACAGACTTTCTTGGGCGTTGTAGGGTTTTGGAGAATGCATATTCCTGACTACAGCCACATTGTGAGCCCTCTCTATCGAGTGACTCGTAACAAGAACCAGTTTGAGTGGGGCCCTGAACAACGACAAGCTTTTGAACAAATTAAGCGTGAGATAACTCATGCGGTGGCCCTTGGACCAGTTCGGACTGGACTAGATGTTAAAAATGTGCTCTACACCGCAGCCGGAGATAATGGACTTACCTGGAGCCTCTGGCAGAAAGCACCAGGAGAAACCCGAGGTCGACCCTTAGGTTTTTGGAGTCGAGGATACGAAGGATCTGAGGCCAACTATACTCTAACTGAAAAAGAGATACTAGCAGCATACGAAGGATTTCGAGCTGCTTCAGAAGTGATCGGTACTGAAGCACAGCTCCTCCTGGCACCGCGACTGCCGGTGCTGAGCTGGATGTTCAAAGGGACAGTTCCCTCTCCACGTCATGCAACCGAAGTTACGTGGAGTAAATGGATTGCCCTGATCACGCAACGAGCTCGAATTGGAAATCCCAATCGCCCAGGGATCTTAGAAGTGATTACAGACTGGCCAGAAAGCAAAGACTTTGGGATGTCTCCAGATGAGGAGGAAGTAAAACGTGCTGAAGAAGCACCACCGTATAATACTCTTTCAGAGACTGATAAGCAGTATGCACTGCTCACAGATGGATCCTGTCGTCTTGTAGGAAAACATCGAAGGTGGAAAGCTGCTGTGTGGAGTCCCACACGACAAGTTACAGAAGCCACTGAAGGACAAGGTGAATCGAGTCAGTTTGCAGAAGTGAAAGCCATCCAGCTGGCATTGGACATTGCTGAACGAGAGAAGTGGCCAATACTTTATCTCTATACTGACTCATGGATGGTAGCAAATGCCTTGTGGGGGTGGCTACAGCAATGGAAGAAAAGCAACTGGCAGCGCAGAGGTAAACCCATTTGGGCTGCCACACTGTGGCAAGATATTGCTGCTCGGCTAGAGAGCCTGCCTGTGAAAGTTCGGCATGTAGATGCTCATGTGCCTAAAAGTCGAGCCACCGAGGAACATCTGAACAACCAACAAGCAGATCAAGCTGCTAAGATCAAAATAGCTGAGGTGGACTTGGACTGGCAACATAAAGGTGAACTTTTCCTAGCTCGGTGGGCCCATGATGCTTGAGGGCATCAAGGTAGAGATGCAACATATAAATGGGCTCGCGATCGAGGGGTGGATTTAACTATGGACACTATTTCACAGGTTATTCATCGTTATCAGGATTTCAACAATTTTGAGAGGTATTTGAAAAGTTTCAATGGGAATGTGAAGAATTGGGACGAAAATTGGAAAGTTTTTCAGGGACCTTTGCGGGAAACTGCAGCGTGTCTGTGAAATCCTTGACCGAAAGTATGGGTGTAGAGATCACCCTTGCGATATTAAGATTTTCCTTTGAAAAGGAGGGAGTAAAGGAGTATACGGAGAGAGGAGAGACGTAGGAGAAAAGGGGATAGAAGAATAACATGGATGATAGAAAAAATAACCAATGAGATATTATTACTGTAACTTGTAACTATAGTGAAAAGACACATGAACTGGTAGAATTGTATAATATGCACTTGTAGCATAAATGGCACCTATAGCTTTCATCTTTGCATGTCGTTACTCCGTATCAACAGCGACAGGTTCACCGGGATTTCCAAAATTTTGAATATATCTCGACATTGATTTTATGATTCTCAAAAGGAATTTTAGAGATTTTGACGTGAAAGTGTCAAAACCTTGTCGTGGATTTGGAAAACTTTGAGAGAATGTCAGAAGTTTCACCGGGATTTCCAAATGGTCGAAAAGAACTCGAAACATGTTAACATTGATTTTATGATTCTCAACTGGAGTTTCAGAGATTTTGGAGTGAAAGTATCTAAATCTTGTCGGCGATTTGGAAAACTTTGCGAGAATGTCAAAAGTTTCACCGGGATTACCAAAATGTTGAAAAGTACCTCGAAACATGTCAACATTGATTTTAAGAATCTCCACTGGAGTTTTAGAGATTTTGACGTGAAAGTACCAAATTTTGTCGTCGATATGAAACTTTGCGAAAATGTCAAAAGTTTCCCCGGGATATCCAAAACAGTAAAAAAAACTCTTTCCATTCCAACAGTGATTTTATGATTCTCAACTGGAGTTTCAGAGATTTTGGCGTGAAAGTATCAAAACCTTGTCGGGGATTTGGAAAACTTTGAGAGAATGTCAGAAGTTTCACCGGGATTTCCAAATGGCCGAAAAGAAGTCGAAACATGTCAACATTGATTTTATGATTCTCAGTTGGAGTTTTAGAGATTCTGACGGGAAAGTGTCACAATTTTCTCCAGGTTTTGGAATATTTTCTAAAAATTTCAAATGTTTCCCCGGGGTTTCCAAAATGTTGAAAAATACCTCGAAACATGTCATCATTGATTTTATGATTCTCAACTGGAGTTTCAGTGATTTTGGCGTGAAAGTATCAAAATCTTGTCGGCGACTTGGAAAACTGCGAAAATGTCAAAAGTTACACCTGGATTACCAAAATGTTGAAAAGTACCTCGAAACATGTCAACAATGATTTTATGATTCTCAACTGGAGTTTCAGTGATTTTGGCGTGAAAGTATTAAAATTTTGTCGTCATTATGAAACTATGCGAGAATGTCAAAAGTTTCCCCGGGATAAACGGTAAAAAAAACTCTAAACATGCCAACAGTGTTTTTATGATTCTCAGTTGGAGTTTTAGAGATTCTGACGTGAAAGTGTCACAATTTTCTCGGGGTTTTGGAAAATTTTCCAAAAATTTCAAATGTTTCCCCGGCATTTCCAAAATATTGAAAAATACCTCGAAACATGTCAACATTGATTTTATGATTCTCAAAAGGAGTTTTAGAGATTTTGACGTGAAAGTATCAAAATTTTGTCGTCGATATGAAACTTTGCCGGAATGTCAAAAGTTTCCCCGGGATAAACGGTAAAAAAAACTCTAAACATGCCAACAGTGATTTTATGATTCTCAGTTGGAGTTTTAGAGATTCTGACGTGAAAGTGTCACAATTTTCTCGGGGTTTTGGAATATTTTCTGAAAATTTCAAATGTTTCCCCGGGATTTCCAAAATGTTGAAAAATACCTCGAAACATGTCAACATTGATTTTATGATTCTCAAAAAGAGTTTTAGAGATTTTGACGCGAAAGTATTAAAATGTTGTCGGCGATATGAAACTTTGCGAGAATGTCAAAAGTTTCCCCGGGATAAACGGTAAAAAAACCTCTAAACATGCCAACAGTGATTTTATGATTCTCAGTTGGAGTTTTAGAGATTCTGACGTGAAAGTGTCACAATTTTCTCGGAGTTTTGGAAAATTTTCCAAAAATTTCAAATGTTTCCCCGGGGATTCCAAAATGTTGAAAAAACCCTCGAAACATGTCATCATTGATTTTATGATTCTCAAAAGGAGTTTTAGAGATTTTGACGTGAAAGTTTCAAAGTCTTGTCGGGGATTTGGAAAACTTTGCGAGAATGTCAAAAGTTTCACCGGGATTACGAAAATGTTGAAAAATACCTCGAAACATGTCAACATTGATTTCATGATTCTCAAAAGGAGTTTCAGAGATTTTGACGTGAAAGTGTCAAAGTCTTGTCGGGGATTTGGAAAACTTTGCGAGAATGGCAAAAGTTTCACCATGATTTCCAAAATGTTGAAAAAAACCTCGAAACATGTCAACATTGATTTTATGTTTCTCAAAAAGAGTTTTAGAGATTTTGAGGTGATAGTATCAAAATGTTGTCGGCGATATGAAACTTTGCGAGAATGTCAAAGGTTTCCCCGGGATATCCAAAACGGTGGAAAAAACTCTAAACGTGTCGACAGTGATTTTATGATTCTCAACTGGAGTTTCAGAGATTCTGACGAGAAAGTGTCACAATTTTCTCAGGATTTTAAAATATTTTCTGAAAATTTCAAATGTTACACCGGGATTACCAACTTGTTGAAAAGTGCCTTTAAACATGTCAACATTGACTTTATGTTTCTCAAAAGGAGTTTTAGAGATTTTGACGTGAAAGTATCAAAACCTTGTCGGCGACTTGGAAAACTGCGAAAATGTCAAAAGTTTCCCGGGATTTCCAAAATGTTGAAAAATACCTCGAAACATGTCAACAATGATTTTATGATTCTCAACTGGAGTTTCAGAGATTTTGACGTGAAAGTTTCAAAGTCTTGTCAGGGATTTGGAAAACTTTGCGAGAATGGCAAAAGTTTCACCATGATTTCCAAAATGTTGAAAAATACCTCGAAACATGTCAACATTGATTTTATGACTCTCAAAAGGAGTTTTAGAGATTTTGACGTGAAAGTATCAAAATTTTGTCGTCGATATGAAACTTTGCGAGAATGTCAAATGTTTCCCCGGGATAAAGGTAAAAAAAACTCTAAACATGCCAACAGTGATTTTATGATTCTCAGTTGGAGCTTCAGAGATTCTGACGTGAAAGTGTCACAATTTTCTCGGGGTTTTGGAAAATTTTCCAAAAATTTCAAATGTTTCCCTGGGATTACCAAAATGTTGAGAAAAACCTCGAAACATGTCAACAATGATTTTATGTTTCTCAAAAGGAGATTTAGAGATTTTGACGTGAAAGTATCAAAATCTTGTCGGCGACTTGGAAAACTGCGAAAATGTCAAAAGTTTCACCGGGATTACCAAAATGTTGAAAATACCTCGAAACATGTCAACATTGATTTTATGTTTCTCAAAAGGAGTTTTAGAGATTTTGACGTGAAAGTATCAAAATTTTGTCGTCGATATGAAACTTTGCCGGAATGTCAAAAGTTTCCCCGGGATAAATGGTAAAAAAACTCTAAACATGCCAACAGTGATTTTATGATTCTCAACTAGAGTTTAGAGATTTTGACGTGAAAGTGTCAAAACCTTGTCGGGGATTTGGAAAACTTTGCGAGAATGTCGTAAGTTTCCCCGGGATTTCCAAATGGTCGAAAAGAAGTAGAAACATGTCAACATTGACTTTATGTTTCTCAAAAGGAGTTTTAGAGATGCTGACGTGAAAGTGTCACAATTTTCTCTGGTTTTGGAATATTCTCTAAAATTTCAAATGGTTCCCCGGGATTACGAAAATGTTGAAAAATACCTCGAAACATGTCAACATTGATTTTATGATTCTCAAAAGGAGTTTTAAAGATTTTGACGTTTAAGTTTCAAAGTCTTGTCGGGGATTTGGAAAACTTTGCGAGAATGTCAAAAGTTTCCCCGGGATTTCCAAAATGTTGAAAAATACCTCGAAACATGTCAACATTGATTTTATGATTCTCAAAAGGAGTTTTAAAGATTTTGACGTTTAAGTTTCAAAGTCTTGTCGGGGATTTGGAAAACTTTGCGAGAATGTCAAAAGTTTCCCCGGGATTTCCAAAATGTTGAAAAATACTTCGAAACATGTCAACATTGATTTTATGATTCTCAACTGGAGTTTTAGAGATTTTGACGTGAAAGTGTCAAAACCTTGTCGGGGATTTGGAAAACTTTGAGAGAATGTCCTAAGTTTCCCGGGATTTCCAAATAGTCGAAAAGAACTCGAAACATGTCAACATTGACTTTATGTTTCTCAAAAAAAGTTTTAGAGATTTTGACGTCAAAGTGTCACAATATTGTCGGCGACTTGGAAAACTGCGAAAATGTCAAAAGTTTCACCGGGATTACCAAAATGTTGAAAAACACCTCGAAACATGTCAACATTGATTTCATGATTCTCAAAAGGAGTTTTAGAGATTTTGACGTGAAAGTTTCAAAGTCTTGTCGGGGATTTGGAAAACTTTGCGAGAATGGCAAAAGTTTCACCATGATTTCCAAAATGTTGAAAAATACCTCGAAACATGTCAACATTGATTTTATGATTCTCAAAAGGAGTTTTAGAGATTTTTACGTGAAAGTATCAAAATCTTGACGTCGATATGAAACTTTGCGTGAATGTCAAAATTTTCTCCGCGATATCCAAAACGGTTAAAAAAGCTCTCAAAATGCCAACAGTGATTTTATGATTCTCAACTGGAGTTTTAGAGATTTTGACGTGAAAGTTTCAAAGTCTTGTCGGGGATTTGGAAAGCTTTGAGAGAATGTCGTAAGTTTCCCCGGGTTTTCCAAATGGTCGAAAAGAAGTCGAAACATGTCAACATTGATTTTATGATTCTCAGCTGGAGTTTTAGAGATTCTGACGTGAAAGTGTCACGATTTTCTCGGGTTTTGGAATATTTTCTGAAAATTTCAAATGTTTCCCCGGGGTTTCCAAAATGTTGAAAAAACACTCGAAACATGTCATCACTGATTTTATGTTTCTCAAAAGGAGTTGTAGAGATTTTTGACGTTAAAGTTTCAAAGTCTTGTCGGGGATTTGGAAAACTTTGCGAGAATGTAAAATGTTTCCCCGGGATTTCCAAAATGTTGAAAAATACCTCGAAACATGTCAACATTGATTTTATGATTCTCAAAAGGAGTTTTAGAGATTTTGACGTGAAAGTGTCAAAACCTTGTCGGGGATTTGGAAAACATTGAGAGAATGTCATAAGTTTCCCCGGGATTTCCAAATGGTCGAAATGAAGTCGAAACATGTCAACATTGATTTTATGATTGTCAGCTGTGGAGTTTTAGAGATGCTGACGTGAAAGTGTCACAATTTTCTCGGGGTTTTGGAATATTTTCTGAAAATTTCAAATGTTTCCCCGGGATTGCCAAAATGTTGAAAAATACCTCGAAACATGTCAACATTGATTTTATGATTCACAAAATCAGTTTTAGAGTTTTTGACGCGAAAGTATCAAAATGTTGTCGGCGATATGAAACTTTGCGAGAATGTCAAAAGTTTCCCCGGGATAAACGGTAAAAAAAACTCTAAACATGCCAACAGTGATTTTATGATTCTCAGTTGGAGTTTTAGAGATTCTGACGTGAAAGTGTCACAATTTTCTCGGGGTTTTGGAAAATTTTCCAAAAATTTCAAATGTTTCCCCGGGGATTCCAAAATGTTGAAAAAACCCTCGAAACATGTCATCATTGATTTTATGATTCTCAAAAGGAGTTTTAGAGATTTTGACGTGAAAGTTTCAAAGTCTTGTCGGGGATTTGGAAAACTTTGCGAGAATGTCAAAAGTTTCACCGGGATTACGAAAATGTTGAAAAATACCTCGAAACATGTCAACATTGATTTCATGATTCTCAAAAGGAGTTTCAGAGATTTTGACGTGAAAGTGTCAAAGTCTTGTCGGGGATTTGGAAAACTTTGCGAGAATGGCAAAAGTTTCACCATGATTTCCAAAATGTTGAAAAAAACCTCGAAACATGTCAACATTGATTTTATGTTTCTCAAAAAGAGTTTTAGAGATTTTGAGGTGATAGTATCAAAATGTTGTCGGCGATATGAAACTTTGCGAGAATGTCAAAGGTTTCCCCGGGATATCCGAAACGGTGGAAAAAACTCTAAACGCGTCAACAGTGATTTTATGATTCTCAACTGGAGTTTCAGAGATTCTGACGAGAAAGTGTCACAATTTTCTCAGGATTTTAAAATATTTTCTGAAAATTTCAAAGGTTACACCGGGATTACCAAACTGTTGAAAAGTACCTTTAAACATGTCAACATTGACTTTATGTTTCTCAAAAGGAGTTTTAGAGATTTTGACGTGAAAGTATCAAAACCTTGTCGGCGACTTGGAAAACTGCGAAAATGTCAAAAGTTTCCCGGGATTTCCAAAATGTTGAAAAATACCTCGAAACATGTCAACAATGATTTTATGATTCTCAACTGGAGTCTCAGAGATTTTGACGTGAAAGTTTCAAAGTCTTGTCGGGGATTTGGAAAACTTTGCGAGAATGGCAAAAGTTTCACCATGATTTCCAAAATGTTGAAAAATACCTCGAAACATGTCAACATTGATTTTATGACTCTCAAAAGGAGTTTTAGAGATTTTTACGTGAAAGTATCAAAATTTTGTCGTCGATATGAAACTTTGCGAGAATGTCAAATGTTTCCCCGGGATAAAGGTAAAAAAAACTCTAAACATGCCAACAGTGATTTTATGATTCTCAGTTGGAGCTTCAGAGATTCTGACGTGAAAGTGTCACAATTTTCTCGGGGTATTGGAAAATTTTCCAAAAATTTCAAATGTTTCCCTGGGATTACCAAAATGTTGAGAAAAACCTCGAAACATGTCAACAATGATTTTATGTTTCTCAAAAGGAGATTTAGAGATTTTGACGTGAAAGTATCAAAATCTTGTCGGCGACTTGGAAAACTGCGAAAATGTCAAAAGTTTCACCGGGATTACCAAAATGTTGAAAATACCTCGAAACATGTCAACATTGATTTTATGTTTCTCAAAAGGAGTTTTAGAGATTTTGACGTGAAAGTATCAAAATTTTGTCGTCGATATGAAACTTTGCCGGAATGTCAAAAGTTTCCCCGGGATAAATGGTAAAAAAACTCTAAACATGCCAACAGTGATTTTATGATTCTCAACTAGAGTTTAGAGATTTTGACGTGAAAGTGTCAAAACCTTGTCGGGGATTTGGAAAACTTTGCGAGAATGTCGTAAGTTTCCCCGGGATTTCCAAATGGTCGAAAAGAAGTAGAAACATGTCAACATTGACTTTATGTTTCTCAAAAGGAGTTTTAGAGATGCTGACGTGAAAGTGTCACAATTTTCTCTGGTTTTGGAATATTCTCTAAAATTTCAAATGGTTCCCCGGGTTTACGAAAATGTTGAAAAATACCTCGAAACATGTCAACATTGATTTTATGATTCTCAAAAGGAGTTTTAAAGATTTTGACTTTTAAGTTTCAAAGTCTTGTCGGGGATTTGGAAAACTTTGCGAGAATGTCAAAAGTTTCCCCGGGATTTCCAAAATGTTGAAAAATACTTCGAAACATGTCAACATTGATTTTATGATTCTCAAAAGGAGTTTTAGAGTTTTTGACGTGAAAGTCTCAAAACCTTGTCGGGGATTTGGAAAACTTTGAGAGAATGTCCTAAGTTTCCCGGGATTTCCAAATAGTCGAAAAGAACTCGAAACATGTCAACATTGACTTTATGTTTCTCAAAAGGAGTTTTAGAGATTTTGACGTGAAAGTTTCAAAGTCTTGTCGGGGATTTGGAAAACTTTGCGAGAATGGCAAAAGTTTCACCATGATTTCCAAAATGTTGAAAAATACCTCGAAACATGTCAACATTGATTTTATGTTTCTCAAAAGGAGATTTAGAGATTTTGACGTGAAAGTATCAAAATCTTGTCGGCGACTTGGAAAACTGCGAAAATGTCAAAAGTTTCACCGGGATTACCAAAATGTTGAAAATACCTCGAAACATGTCAACATTGATTTTATGTTTCTCAAAAGGAGTTTTAGAGATTTTGACGCGAAAGTATCAAAATGTTGTCGGCGATATGAAACTTGCGAGAATGTCAAAAGTTTCCCCGGGATATCCAAAACGGTTGAAAAAACTCTAAACACGTCAACAGTGATTTTATGATTCTAAACTGGAGTTTCAGAGATTTTGACGTGAAAGTGTCAAAACCTTGTCGTGGATTTGGAAAACTTTGAGAGAATGCCAGAAGTTTCACCGGGATTTCCAAGTGGTCGAAAAGAACTCGAAACATGTTAACATTGATTTTATGATTCTCAACTGGAGTTTCAGAGATTTTCAAGTGAAAGTCTCTAAATCTTGTCGGCGATTTGGAAAACTTTGCGAGAATGTCAAAAGTTTCACCGGGATTACGAAAATGTTGAAAAATACCTCGAAACATGTCAACATTGATTTTAAGAATCTCCACTGGAGTTTTAGAGATTTTGACGTGAAATTGTCAAAATCGTTTCGGGGGTTTGGAAAACTTCCTGAGAATTTCAAAAGTTTCCTCGGTATTTGCAAAATTTTGAAAAGAACTCCAAACATGTCAGCTTTGTTTTGATGATTCTCAACTGGAGTTTTAAAGATCTTGACCTGAAAGTGTCACAATTTTGTCGGAGATTTGGAAAATTTCCTAGCATTTCCTAGCATTTCAAAAGTACCTCGAAACATGTCAACAATGATTTTATGATTCTCAAAAGGAGTTTTAGAGATTTTGACGTGAAAGTATCAAAATTTTGTAGTCGATATGAAAGTTTGCGAGAATGTCAAAAGTTTCCCCGGGATAAACGGTAAAAAAAACTCTAAACATGCCAACAGTGTTTTTATGATTCTCAGTTGGAGTTTTAGAGATTCTGACGTGAAAGTGTCACAATTTTCTCGGGGTTTTGGAAAATTTTCCAAAAATTTCAAATGTTTCCCCGGGGATTCCAAAATGTTGAAAAAACCCTCGAAACATGTCATCATTGATTTTATGTTTCTCAAAAGGAGTTTTAGAGATGTTGACATGAAAGTTTCAAAGTCTTGTCGGGGATTTGGAAGACTTTGCGAGAATGTCAAAAGTTTCCCCGGGATTACCAAAATGTTAGAAAAAACATCGAAACATGTCAACATTGATTTCATGATTCTCAAAGGGAGTTTCAGAGATTTTGACGTGAAAGTGTCAAAACCTTGTCGTGGATTTGGAAAACTTTGCGAGAATGTCAAATGTTTCCCCGGGATTTCCAAAATGTTGAAAAAAACATCGAAACATATCAACAGTGATTTTATGATTCTCAACTGGAGTTTCAGAGAATCTGACGTGAAAGTGTCACAACTTTCTCGGGATTTTAAAATATTTTCTGAAAATTTCAAATGTTTCCCCGGCATTTCCAAAATGTAGAAAAAAACCTCGAAACATGTCAACATTGATTTTATGTTTCTCAAAAGGAGTTTTAGAGATTTTGACGTGAAAGTATCAAAATCTTGTCGGCGACTTGAAAAACTGCGAAAATGTCAAAAGTTACACCGGGATTACCAAAATGTTGAAAAGTACCTCGAAACATGTCAACAATGATTTTATGATTCTCAAAAGGAGTTTTAGAGATTTTGACGCGAAAGTATCAAAATGTTGTCGGCGATATGAAACTTTGCGAGAATGTCAAAAGTTTCGCCGGGATATCCAAAACGGTCGAAAAAACTCTAAACACGTGAACAGTGATTTTATGATTCTCAACTGGAGTTTTAGAGATTTTGACGTGAAAGTTTCAAAGTCTTGTCGGGGATTTGGAAAGCTTTGAGAGAATGTCGTAAGTTTCCCCGGGATTTCCAAATGGTCGAAGAGAAGTCGAAACATGTCAACATTGATTTTATGATTCTCAGCTGGAGTTTTAGAGATTCTGACGTGAAAGTGTCACGATTTTCTCGGGTTTTGGAATATTTTCTGAAAATTTCAAATGTTTCCCCGGGGTTTCCAAAATGTTGAAAAAACACTCGAAACATGTCATCACTGATTTTATGTTTCTCAAAAGGAGTTGTAGAGATTTTTGACGTTAAAGTTTCAAAGTCTTGTCGGGGATTTGGAAAACTTTGCGAGAATGTAAAATGTTTCCCCGGGATTTCCAAAATGTTGAAAAATACCTCGAAACATGTCAACATTGATTTTATGATTCTCAGCTGGAGTTTTAGAGATTTTGACGTGAAAGTGTCAAAACCTTGTCGGGGATTTGGAAAACATTGAGAGAATGTCATAAGTTTCCCCGGGATTTCCAAATGGTCGAAATGAAGTCGAAACATGTCAACATTGATTTTATGATTGTCAGCTGTGGAGTTTTAGAGATGCTGACGTGAAAGTGTCACAATTTTCTCGGGGTTTTGGAATATTTTGTGAAAATTTCAAATGTTTCCCCCGGGATTTCCAAAATGTTGAAAAATACCTCGAAACATGTCAACATTGATTTTATGATTCTCAAAAAGAGTTTTAGAGATTTTGACGCGAAAGTATTAAAATGTTGTCGGCGATATGAAACTTTGCGAGAATGTCAAAAGTTTCCCCGGGATAAACGGTAAAAAAAACCTCTAAACATGCCAACAGTGATTTTATGATTCTCAGTTGGAGTTTTAGAGATTCTGACGTGAAAGTGTCACAATTTTCTCGGGGTTTTGGAAAATTTTCCAAAAATTTCAAATGTTTCCCCGGGGATTCCAAAATGTTGAAAAAACCCTCGAAACATGTCATCATTGATTTTATGTTTCTCAAAAGGAGTTTTGGAGATGTTGACGTGAAAGTTTCAAAGTCTTGTCGGGGATTTGGAAAACTTTGCGAGAATGTCAAAAGTTTCACCGGGATTACGAAAATGTTGAAAAATACCTCGAAACATGTCAACATTGATTTTATGACTCTCAAAAGGAGTTTTAGAGATTTTTACGTGAAAGTATCAAAATTTTGACGTCGATATGAAACTTCGCGTGAATGTCAAAATTTTCTCCGGGATATCCAAAACGGTTAAAAAAGCTCTCAAAATGCCAACAGTGATTTTATGATTCTCAATTGGAGTTTTAGAGATTCTGACGTGAAAGTGTCACAATTTTCTCGGGGTTTTGGAATATTTTCTGAAAATTTCAAATGTTTCCCTGGGATTTCCCAAACGTTGAAAAAAACCTCGAAACATGTCATCATTGATTTTATGATTCTCAACTGGAGTTTTAGTGATTTTGGCGTGAAAGTATCAAAATCTTGTCGGCGACTTGGAAAACTGCGAAAACGTCAAAAGTTACACCGGGATTACCAAAATGTTGAAAAGTACCTCGAAACATGTCAACAATGATTTTATGATTCTCAGCTGGAGTTTCAGTGATTTTGGCGTGAAAGTATCAAAATCTTGTCGGCGACTTGGAAAACTGCGAAAATGTCAAAAGTTACACCGGGATTACCAAAATGTTGAAAAGTACCTCGAAACATGTCAACAATGATTTTATGATTCTCAAAAGGAGTTTTAGAGATTTTGACGTGAAAGTATCAAAATTTTGTAGTCGATATGAAAGTTTGCGAGAATGTCAAAAGTTTCCCCGGGATAAACGGTAAAAAAAACTCTAAACATGCCAACAGTGTTTTTATGATTCTCAGTTGGAGTTTTAGAGATTCTGACGTGAAAGTGTCACAATTTTCTCGGGGTTTTGGAAAATTTTCCAAAAATTTCAAATGTTTCCCCGGGGATTCCAAAATGTTGAAAAAACCCTCGAAACATGTCATCATTGATTTTATGTTTCTCAAAAGGAGTTTTAGAGATGTTGACATGAAAGTTTCAAAGTCTTGTCGGGGATTTGGAAGACTTTGCGAGAATGTCAAAAGTTTCCCCGGGATTACCAAAATGTTAGAAAAAACATCGAAACATGTCAACATTGATTTCATGATTCTCAAAGGGAGTTTCAGAGATTTTGACGTGAAAGTGTCAAAACCTTGTCGTGGATTTGGAAAACTTTGCGAGAATGTCAAATGTTTCCCCGGGATTTCCAAAATGTTGAAAAAAACATCGAAACATATCAACAGTGATTTTATGATTCTCAACTGGAGTTTCAGAGAATCTGACGTGAAAGTGTCACAACTTTCTCGGGATTTTAAAATATTTTCTGAAAATTTCAAATGTTTCCCCGGCATTTCCAAAATGTAGAAAAAAACCTCGAAACATGTCAACATTGATTTTATGTTTCTCAAAAGGAGTTTTAGAGATTTTGACGTGAAAGTATCAAAATCTTGTCGGCGACTTGAAAAACTGCGAAAATGTCAAAAGTTACACCGGGATTACCAAAATGTTGAAAAGTACCTCGAAACATGTCAACAATGATTTTATGATTCTCAAAAGGAGTTTTAGAGATTTTGACGCGAAAGTATCAAAATGTTGTCGGCGATATGAAACTTTGCGAGAATGTCAAAAGTTTCGCCGGGATATCCAAAACGGTCGAAAAAACTCTAAACACGTGAACAGTGATTTTATGATTCTCAACTGGAGTTTTAGAGATTTTGACGTGAAAGTTTCAAAGTCTTGTCGGGGATTTGGAAAGCTTTGAGAGAATGTCGTAAGTTTCCCCGGGATTTCCAAATGGTCGAAGAGAAGTCGAAACATGTCAACATTGATTTTATGATTCTCAGCTGGAGTTTTAGAGATTCTGACGTGAAAGTGTCACGATTTTCTCGGGTTTTGGAATATTTTCTGAAAATTTCAAATGTTTCCCCGGGGTTTCCAAAATGTTGAAAAAACACTCGAAACATGTCATCACTGATTTTATGTTTCTCAAAAGGAGTTGTAGAGATTTTTGACGTTAAAGTTTCAAAGTCTTGTCGGGGATTTGGAAAACTTTGCGAGAATGTAAAATGTTTCCCCGGGATTTCCAAAATGTTGAAAAATACCTCGAAACATGTCAACATTGATTTTATGATTCTCAGCTGGAGTTTTAGAGATTTTGACGTGAAAGTGTCAAAACCTTGTCGGGGATTTGGAAAACATTGAGAGAATGTCATAAGTTTCCCCGGGATTTCCAAATGGTCGAAATGAAGTCGAAACATGTCAACATTGATTTTATGATTGTCAGCTGTGGAGTTTTAGAGATGCTGACGTGAAAGTGTCACAATTTTCTCGGGGTTTTGGAATATTTTGTGAAAATTTCAAATGTTTCCCCCGGGATTTCCAAAATGTTGAAAAATACCTCGAAACATGTCAACATTGATTTTATGATTCTCAAAAAGAGTTTTAGAGATTTTGACGCGAAAGTATTAAAATGTTGTCGGCGATATGAAACTTTGCGAGAATGTCAAAAGTTTCCCCGGGATAAACGGTAAAAAAAACCTCTAAACATGCCAACAGTGATTTTATGATTCTCAGTTGGAGTTTTAGAGATTCTGACGTGAAAGTGTCACAATTTTCTCGGGGTTTTGGAAAATTTTCCAAAAATTTCAAATGTTTCCCCGGGGATTCCAAAATGTTGAAAAAACCCTCGAAACATGTCATCATTGATTTTATGTTTCTCAAAAGGAGTTTTGGAGATTTTGACGCGAAAGTATCAAAATGTTGTCGGCGATATGAAAATTTGCGAGAATGTCAAAAGTTTCCCCGGGATAAACGGTAAAAAAAACTCTAAACATGCCAACAGTGATTTTATGATTCTCAGTTGGAGTTTTAGAGATTCTGACGTGAAAGTGTCACAATTTTCTCGGGGTTTTGGAAAATTTTCCAAAAATTTCAAATGTTTCCCCGGGATTACCAAAATGTTGAGAAAAACCTCGAAACATGTCAATAATGATTTTATGTTTCTCAAAAGGAGTTTTAGAGATTTTGACGTGAAAGTATCAAAATCTTGTCGGCGACCTGGAAAACTGCGAAAATGTCAAAAGTTACACCGGGATTACCAAAATGTTGAAAAGTACCTCGAAACATGTCAACAATGATTTTATGTTTCTCAAAAGGAGTTTTAGAGATTTTGACGTGAAAGTATCAAAATCTTGTCGGCGACTTGGAAAACTGCGAAAATGTGAAAAGTTTCACCGGGATTACCAAAATGTTGAAAAATACCTCGAAACATGTCAACATTGATTTTATGATTCTCAAAAGGAGTTTTAGAGATTTTGACGTGAAAGTATCAAAGTCTTGTCGGGGCTTTGGAAAACTTTGCGAGAATGGGAAAAGTTTCACCATGATTTCCAAAATGTTGAAAAATACCTCGAAACATGTCAACATTGATTTTATGATTCTCAAAAGGAGTTTTAGAGATTTTGACGTGAAAGTTTCAAAGTCTTGTCGGGGATTTGGAAAACTTTGCGAGAATGGCAAAAGTTTCACCATGATTTCCAAAATGTTGAAAAATACCTCGAAACATGTCAACATTGATTTTATGATTCTCAAAAGGAGTTTTAGAGATTTTTACGTGAAAGTGTCACAATTTTCTCGGGGTTTTCGAAAATTTTCCAAAAATTTCAAATGTTTCCCCGGGGATTCCAAAATGTTGAAAAAACCCTCGAAACATGTCATCATTGATTTTATGTTTCTCAAAAGGAGTTTTGGAGATGTTGACGTGAAAGTTTCAAAGTCTTGTCGGGGTTTTGGAATACTTTGCGAGAATGTCAAAAGTTCCACCGGGGTTACGAAAATGTTGAAAAATACCTCGAAACATGTCAACATTGATTTTATGACTCTCAAAAGGAGTTTTAGAGATTTTTACGTGAAAGTATCAAAATTTTGACGTCGATATGAAACTTCGCGTGAATGTCAAAATTTTCTCCGGGATATCCAAAACGGTTAAAAAAGCTCTCAAAATGCCAACAGTGATTTTATGATTCTCAATTGGAGTTTTAGAGATTCTGACGTGAAAGTGTCACAATTTTCTCGGGTTTTGGAATATTTTCTGAAAATTTCAAATGTTTCCCTGGGATTTCCAAAATGTTGAAAAAAATCTCGAAACATGTCATCATTGATTTTATGATTCTCAACTGGAGTTTTAGTGATTTTGGCGTGAAAGTATCAAAATCTTGTCGGCGACTTGGAAAACTGCGAAAACGTCAAAAGTTACACCGGGATTACCAAAATGTTTAAAAGTACCTCGAAACATGTCAACAATGATTTTATGATTCTCAGCTTGAGTTTCAGTGATTTTGGCGTGAAAGTATCAAAATCTTGTCGGCGACTTGGAAAATTGCGAAAATGTCAAAAGTTACACCGGGATTACCAAAATGTTGAAAAATACCTCGAAACATGTCAACATTGATTTTATGATTCTCAAAAGGAGTTTTAGAGATTTTTACGTGAAAGTATCAAAATCTTGACGTCGATATGAAACTTTGCGTGAATGTCAAAATTTTCTCCGCGATATCCAAAACGGTTAAAAAAGCTCTCAAAATGCCAACAGTGATTTTATGATTCTCAACTGGAGTTTTAGAGATTTTGACGTGAAAGTTTCAAAGTCTTGTCGGGGATTTGGAAAGCTTTGAGAGAATGTCGTAAGTTTCCCCGGGATTTCCAAATGGTCGAAAAGAAGTCGAAACATGTCAACATTGATTTTATGATTCTCAGCTGGAGTTTTAGAGATTCTGACGTGAAAGTGTCACGATTTTCTCGGGTTTTGGAATATTTTCTGAAAATTTCAAATGTTTCCCCGGGGTTTCCAAAATGTTGAAAAAACACTCGAAACATGTCATCACTGATTTTATGTTTCTCAAAAGGAGTTGTAGAGATTTTTGACGTTAAAGTTTCAAAGTCTTGTCGGGGATTTGGAAAACTTTGCGAGAATGTAAAATGTTTCCCCGGGATTTCCAAAATGTTGAAAAATACCTCGAAACATGTCAACATTGATTTTATGATTCTCAGCTGGAGTTTTAGAGATTTTGACGTGAAAGTGTCAAAACCTTGTCGGGGATTTGGAAAACATTGAGAGAATGTCATAAGTTTCCCCGGGATTTCCAAATGGTCGAAATGAAGTCGAAACATGTCAACATTGATTTTATGATTGTCAGCTGTGGAGTTTTAGAGATGCTGACGTGAAAGTGTCACAATTTTCTCGGGGTTTTGGAATATTTTGTGAAAATTTCAAATGTTTCCCCGGGATTTCCAAAATGTTGAAAAATACCTCGAAACATGTCAACATTGATTTTATGATTCTCAAAAAGAGTTTTAGAGATTTTGACGCGAAAGTATCAAAATGTTGTCGGCGATATGAAAATTTGCGAGAATGTCAAAAGTTTCCCCGGGATAAACGGTAAAAAAAACTCTAAACATGCCAACAGTGATTTTATGATTCTCAGTTGGAGTTTTAGAGATTCTGACGTGAAAGTGTCACAATTTTCTCGGGGTTTTCGAAAATTTTCCAAAAATTTCAAATGTTTCCCCGGGGATTCCAAAATGTTGAAAAAACCCTCGAAACATGTCATCATTGATTTTATGTTTCTCAAAAGGAGCTTTGGAGATGTTGACGTGAAAGTTTCAAAGTCTTGTCGGGGTTTTGGAATACTTTGCGAGAATGTCAAAAGTTCCACCGGGGTTACGAAAATGTTGAAAAATACCTCGAAACATGTCAACATTGATTTTATGACTCTCAAAAGGAGTTTTAGAGATTTTTACGTGAAAGTATCAAAATTTTGACGTCGATATGAAACTTCGCGTGAATGTCAAAATTTTCTCCGGGATATCCAAAACGGTTAAAAAAGCTCTCAAAATGCCAACAGTGATTTTATGATTCTCAATTGGAGTTTTAGAGATTCTGACGTGAAAGTGTCACAATTTTCTCGGGTTTTGGAATATTTTCTGAAAATTTCAAATGTTTCCCTGGGATTTCCAAAATGTTGAAAAAAATCTCGAAACATGTCATCATTGATTTTATGATTCTCAACTGGAGTTTTAGTGATTTTGGCGTGAAAGTATCAAAATCTTGTCGGCGACTTGGAAAACTGCGAAAACGTCAAAAGTTACACCGGGATTACCAAAATGTTGAAAAGTACCTCGAAACATGTCAACAATGATTTTATGATTCTCAGCTGGAGTTTCAGTGATTTTGGCGTGAAAGTATCAAAATCTTGTCGGCGACTTGGAAAATTGCGAAAATGTCAAAAGTTACACCGGGATTACCAAAATGTTGAAAAATACCTCGAAAGAGGTCAACACTGATTTTATGATTCTCAAAAGGAGTTTTAGAGATTTTGACGTGAAAGTATCAAAATTTTGTCGTCGATATGAAACTTTGCGAGAATGTCAAATGTTTCCCCGGGATAAAGGTAAAAAAAACTCTAAACATGCCAACAGTGATTTTATGATTCTCAGTTGGAGTTTTAGAGAATCTTAACGCGAAAGTGTCAAAGTTTTCTCGGGGTTTTGGAAAATTTACCAAAAATTTCAAATGTTTCCCCGGGGATTTCAAAATGTTGAAAAAACCCTCGAAACATGTCAATAATGATTTTATGTTTCTCAAAAGGAGTTTTGGAGATGTTGACGTGAAAGTTTCAAAGTCTTGTCGGGGTTTTGGAATACTTTGCGAGAATGTCAAAAGTTCCACCGGGATTACGAAAATGTTGAAAAATACCTCAAAACATGTCAACATTGATTTTATGACTCTCAAAAGGAGTTTTAGAGATTTTGACGTGAAAATATCAAAATTTTGTCGTCGATATGAAACTTTGCGAGAATGTCAAATGTTTCCCCGGGATAAAGGTAAAAAAAACTCTAAACATTCCAACAGTGATTTTATGATGCTCAGTTGGAGTTTTAGAGATTCTGACGTGAAAGTGTCACAGTTTTCTCGGGGTTTTGGAAAATTTTCCAAAAATTTCAAATGTTTCCCCGGGATTACCAAAATGTTGAGAAAAACCTCGAAACATGTCAATAATGATTTTATGTTTCTCAAAAGGAGTTTTAGAGATTTTGACGTGAAAGTATCAAAATCTTGTCGGCGACCTGGAAAACTGCGAAAATGTCAAAAGTTACACCGGGATTACGAAAATGTTGAAAAGTACCTCGAAACATGTCAACAATGATTTTATGTTTCTCAAAAGGAGTTTTAGAGATTTTGACGTGAAAGTATCAAAATCTTGTCGGCGACTTGGAAAACTGCGAAAATGTGAAAAGTTTCACCGGGATTACCAAAATGTTGAAAAATACCTCGAAACATGTCAACATTGATTTTATGATTCTCAAAAGGAGTTTTAGAGATTTTTACGTGAAAGTATCAAAGTCTTGTCGGGGCTTTGGAAAACTTTGCGAGAATGGGAAAAGTTTCACCATGATTTCCAAAATGTTGAAAAATACCTCGAAACATGTCAACTTTGATTTTATGATTCCCAAAAGGAGTTTTAGAGATTTTGACGTGAAAGTATCAAAATCTTGACGTCGATATGAAACTTTGCGTGAATGTCAAAATTTTCTCCGCGATATCCAAAACGGTTAAAAAAGCTCTCAAAATGCCAACAGTGATTTTATGATTCTCAACTGGAGTTTTAGAGATTTTGACGTGAAAGTTTCAAAGTCTTGTCGGGGATTTGGAAAGCTTTGAGAGAATGTCGTAAGTTTCCCCGGGATTTCCAAATGGTCGAAAAGAAGTCGAAACATGTCAACATTGATTTTATGATTGTCAGCTGTGGAGTTTTAGAGATGCTGACGTGAAAGTGTCACAATTTTCTCGGGGTTTTGGAATATTTTGTGAAAATTTCAAATGTTTCCCCGGGATTTCCAAAATGTTGAAAAATACCTCGAAACATGTCAACATTGATTTTATGATTCTCAAAAAGAGTTTTAGAGATTTTGACGCGAAAGTATTAAAATGTTGTCGGCGATATGAAACTTTGCGAGAATGTCAAAAGTTTCCCCGGGATAAACGGTAAAAAAAACTCTAAACATGCCAACAGTGATTTTATGATTCTCAGTTGGAGTTTTAGAGATTCTGACGTGAAAGTGTCACAATTTTCTCGGGGTTTTCGAAAATTTTCCAAAAATTTCAAATGTTTCCCCGGGGATTCCAAAATGTTGAAAAAACCCTCGAAACATGTCATCATTGATTTTATGTTTCTCAAAAGGAGTTTTGGAGATGTTGACGTGAAAGTTTCAAAGTCTTGTCGGGGATTTGGAAAACTTTGCGAGAATGTCAAAAGTTTCACCGGGATTACGAAAATGTTGAAAAATACCTCGAAACATGTCAACATTGATTTTATGACTCTCAAAAGGAGTTTTAGAGATTTTTACGTGAAAGTATCAAAATTTTGACGTCGATATGAAACTTCGCGTGAATGTCAAAATTTTCTCCGGGATATCCAAAACGGTTAAAAAAGCTCTCAAAATGCCAACAGTGATTTTATGATTCTCAATTGGAGTTTTAGAGATTCTGACGTGAAAGTGTCACAATTTTCTCGGGGTTTTAGAATATTTTCTGAAAATTTCAAATGTTTCCCCGGCATTTCCCAAACGTTGAAAAAAACCTCGAAACATGTCATCATTGATTTTATGATTCTCCACTGGAGTTTCAGTGATTTTGCGTGAAAGTATCAAAATCTTGTCGGCGACCTGGAAAACTGCGAAAACGTCAAAAGTTACACCGGGATTACCAAAATGTTGAAAAGTACCTCGAAACATGTCAACAATGATTTTATGATTCTCAGCTGGAGTTTCAGTGATTTTGGCGTGAAAGTATCAAAATCTTGTCGGCGACTTGGAAAATTGCGAAAATGTCAAAAGTTACACCGGGATTACCAAAATGTTGAAAAATACCTCGAAAGAGGTCAACACTGATTTTATGATTCTCAAAAGGAGTTTTAGAGATTTTGACGTGAAAGTATCAAAATTTTGTCGTCGATATGAAACTTTGCGAGAATGTCAAATGTTTCCCCGGGATAAAGGTAAAAAAAACTCTAAACATGCCAACAGTGATTTTATGATTCTCAGTTGGAGTTTTAGAGATTCTGACGTGAAAGTGTCACAATTTTCTCGGGGTTTTGGAAAATTTTCCAAAAATTGCAAATGTTTCCCCGGGATTACCAAAATGTTGAGAAAAACCTCGAAACATGTCAATAATGATTTTATGTTTCTCAAAAGGCGTTTTAGAGATTTTGACGTGAAAGTATCAAAATCTTGTCGGCGACCTGGAAAACTGCGAAAATGTCAAAAGTTACACCGGGATTACCAAAATGTTGAAAAGTACCTCGAAACATGTCAACAATGATTTTATGTTTCTCAAAAGGAGTTTTAGAGATTTTGACGTGAAAGTATCAAAATCTTGTCGGCGACTTGGAAAACTGCGAAAATGTGAAAAGTTTCACCGGGATTACCAAAATGTTGAAAAAAACCTCGAAACATGTCAACATTGATTTTATGATTCTCAAAAGGAGTTTTAGAGATTTTGACGTGAAAGTTTCAAAGTCTTGTCGGGGATTTGGAAAACTTTGCGAGAATGGCAAAAGTTTCACCATGATTTCCAAAATGTTGAAAAATACCTCGAAACATGTCAACATTGATTTTATGATTCTCAAATGGAGTTTTAGAGATTTTTACGTGAAAGTATCAAAATCTTGACGTCGATATGAAACTTTGCGTGAATGTCAAAATTTTCTCCGCGATATCCAAAACGGTTAAAAAAGCTCTCAAAATGCCAACAGTGATTTTATGATTCTCAACTGGAGTTTTAGAGATTTTGACGTGAAAGTTTCAAAGTCTTGTCGGGGATTTGGAAAGCTTTGAGAGAATGTCGTAAGTTTCCCCGGGATTTCCAAATGGTCGAAAAGAAGTCGAAACATGTCAACATTGATTTTATGATTCTCAGCTGGAGTTTTAGAGATTCTGACGTGAAAGTGTCACGATTTTCTCGGGTTTTGGAATATTTTCTGAAAATTTCAAATGTTTCCCCGGGGTTTCCAAAATGTTGAAAAAACACTCGAAACATGTCATCACTGATTTTATGTTTCTCAAAAGGAGTTGTAGAGATTTTTGACGTTAAAGTTTCAAAGTCTTGTCGGGGATTTGGAAAACTTTGCGAGAATGTAAAATGTTTCCCCGGGATTTCCAAAATGTTGAAAAATACCTCGAAACATGTCAACATTGATTTTATGATTCTCAGCTGGAGTTTTAGAGATTTTGACGTGAAAGTGTCAAAACCTTGTCGGGGATTTGGAAAACATTGAGAGAATGTCATAAGTTTCCCCGGGATTTCCAAATGGTCGAAATGAAGTCGAAACATGTCAACATTGATTTTATGATTGTCAGCTGTGGAGTTTTAGAGATGCTGACGTGAAAGTGTCACAATTTTCTCGGGGTTTTGGAATATTTTGTGAAAATTTCAAATGTTTCCCCGGGATTTCCAAAATGTTGAAAAGTACCTCGAAACATGTCAACATTGATTTTATGATTCTCAAAATCAGTTTTAGAGTTTTTGACGCGAAAGTATCAAAATGTTGTCGGCGATATGAAACTTTGCGAGAATGTCAAAAGTTTCCCCGGGATAAACGGTAAAAAAAACTCTAAACATGCCAACAGTGATTTTATGATTCTCAGTTGGAGTTTTAGAGATTCTGACGTGAAAGTGTCACAATTTTCTCGGGGTTTTCGAAAATTTTCCAAAAATTTCAAATGTTTCCCCGGGGATTCCAAAATGTTGAAAAAAACCCTCGAAACATGTCATCATTGATTTTATGTTTCTCAAAAGGAGTTTTGGAGATGTTGACGTGAAAGTTTCAAAGTCTTGTCGGGGTTTTGGAATACTTTGCGAGAATGTCAAAAGTTCCACCGGGGTTACGAAAATGTTGAAAAATACCTCGAAACATGTCAACATTGATTTTATGACTCTCAAAAGGAGTTTTAGAGATTTTTACGTGAAAGTATCAAAATTTTGACGTCGATATGAAACTTCGCGTGAATGTCAAAATTTTCTCCGGGATATCCAAAACGGTTAAAAAAGCTCTCAAAATGCCAACAGTGATTTTATGATTCTCAATTGGAGTTTTAGAGATTCTGACGTGAAAGTGTCACAATTTTCTCGGGTTTTGGAATATTTTCTGAAAATTTCAAATGTTTCCCTGGGATTTCCAAAATGTTGAAAAAAATCTCGAAACATGTCATCATTGATTTTATGATTCTCAACTGGAGTTTTAGTGATTTTGGCGTGAAAGTATCAAAATCTTGTCGGCGACTTGGAAAACTGCGAAAACGTCAAAAGTTACACCGGGATTACCAAAATGTTTAAAAGTACCTCGAAACATGTCAACAATGATTTTATGATTCTCAGCTGGAGTTTCAGTGATTTTGGCGTGAAAGTATCAAAATCTTGTCGGCGACTTGGAAAATTGCGAAAATGTCAAAAGTTACACCGGGATTACCAAAATGTTGAAAAATACCTCGAAAGAGGTCAACACTGATTTTATGATTCTCAAAAGGAGTTTTAGAGATTTTGACGTGAAAGTATCAAAATTTTGTCGTCGATATGAAACTTTGCGAGAATGTCAAATGTTTCCCCGGGATAAAGGTAAAAAAAACTCTAAACATGCCAACAGTGATTTTATGATTCTCAGTTGGAGTTTTAGAGAATCTTGACGCGAAAGTGTCAAAATTTTCTCGGGGTTTTGGAAAATTTACCAAAAATTTCAAATGTTTCCCCGGGGATTTCAAAATGTTGAAAAAACCCTCGAAACATGTCATCATTGATTTTATGTTTCTCAAAAGGAGTTTTGGAGATGTTGACGTGAAAGTTTCAAAGTCTTGTCGGGGTTTTGAAATACTTTGCGAGAATGTCAAAAGTTCCACCGGGATTACGAAAATGTTGAAAGATACCTCGAAACATGTCAACATTGATTTTATGACTCTCAAAAGGAGTTTTAGAGATTTTGACGTGAAAATATCAAAATTTTGTCGTCGATATGAAACTTTGCGAGAATGTCAAATGTTTCCCCGGGATAAAGGTAAAAAAAACTCTAAACATGCCAACAGTGATTTTATGATGCTCAGTTGGAGTTTTAGAGATTCTGACGTGAAAGTGTCACAGTTTTCCGGGGTTTTGGAAAATTTCCCAAAAATTTCAAATGTTTCCCCGGGATTACCAAAATGTTGAGAAAAACCTCGAAACATGTCAATAATGATTTTATGTTTCTCAAAAGGAGTTTTAGAGATTTTGACGTGAAAGTATCAAAATCTTGTCGGCGACCTGGAAAACTGCGAAAATGTCAAAAGTTACACCGGGATTACGAAAATGTTGAAAAGTACCTCGAAACATGTCAACAATGATTTTATGTTTCTCAAAAGGAGTTTTAGAGATTTTGACGTGAAAGTATCAAAATCTTGTCGGCGACTTGGAAAACTGCGAAAATGTGAAAAGTTTCACCGGGATTACCAAAATGTTGAAAAATACCTCGAAACATGTCAACATTGATTTTATGATTCTCAAAAGGAGTTTTAGAGATTTTTACGTGAAAGTATCAAAGTCTTGTCGGGGCTTTGGAAAACTTTGCGAGAATGGGAAAAGTTTCACCATGATTTCCAAAATGTTGAAAAATACCTCGAAACATGTCAACTTTGATTTTATGAATCCCAAAAGGAGTTTTAGAGATTTTGACGTGAAAGTATCAAAATCTTGACGTCGATATGAAACTTTGCGTGAATGTCAAAATTTTCTCCGCGATATCCAAAACGGTTAAAAAAGCTCTCAAAATGCCAACAGTGATTTTATGATTCTCAACTGGAGTTTTAGAGATTTTGACGTGAAAGTTTCAAAGTCTTGTCGGGGATTTGGAAAGCTTTGAGAGAATGTCGTAAGTTTCCCCGGGATTTCCAAATGGTCGAAAAGAAGTCGAAACATGTCAACATTGATTTTATGATTGTCAGCTGTGGAGTTTTAGAGATGCTGACGTGAAAGTGTCACAATTTTCTCGGGGTTTTGGAATATTTTGTGAAAATTTCAAATGTTTCCCCGGGATTTCCAAAATGTTGAAAAATACCTCGAAACATGTCAACATTGATTTTATGATTCTCAAAAAGAGTTTTAGAGATTTTGACGCGAAAGTATTAAAATGTTGTCGGCGATATGAAACTTTGCGAGAATGTCAAAAGTTTCCCCGGGATAAACGGTAAAAAAAACTCTAAACATGCCAACAGTGATTTTATGATTCTCAGTTGGAGTTTTAGAGATTCTGACGTGAAAGTGTCACAATTTTCTCGGGGTTTTCGAAAATTTTCCAAAAATTTCAAATGTTTCCCCGGGGATTCCAAAATGTTGAAAAAACCCTCGAAACATGTCATCATTGATTTTATGTTTCTCAAAAGGAGTTTTGGAGATGTTGACGTGAAAGTTTCAAAGTCTTGTCGGGGATTTGGAAAACTTTGCGAGAATGTCAAAAGTTTCACCGGGATTACGAAAATGTTGAAAAATACCTCGAAACATGTCAACATTGATTTTATGACTCTCAAAAGGAGTTTTAGAGATTTTTACGTGAAAGTATCAAAATTTTGACGTCGATATGAAACTTCGCGTGAATGTCAAAATTTTCTCCGGGATATCCAAAACGGTTAAAAAAGCTCTCAAAATGCCAACAGTGATTTTATGATTCTCAATTGGAGTTTTAGAGATTCTGACGTGAAAGTGTCACAATTTTCTCGGGGTTTTAGAATATTTTCTGAAAATTTCAAATGTTTCCCCGGCATTTCCCAAACGTTGAAAAAAACCTCGAAACATGTCATCATTGATTTTATGATTCTCCACTGGAGTTTCAGTGATTTTGCGTGAAAGTATCAAAATCTTGTCGGCGACTTGGAAAACTGCGAAAACGTCAAAAGTTACACCGGGATTACCAAAATGTTGAAAAGTACCTCGAAACATGTCAACAATGATTTTATGATTCTCAGCTGGAGTTTCAGTGATTTTGGCGTGAAAGTATCAAAATCTTGTCGGCGACTTGGAAAATTGCGAAAATGTCAAAAGTTACACCGGGATTACCAAAATGTTGAAAAATACCTCGAAAGAGGTCAACACTGATTTTATGATTCTCAAAAGGAGTTTTAGAGATTTTGACGTGAAAGTATCAAAATTTTGTCGTCGATATGAAACTTTGCGAGAATGTCAAATGTTTCCCCGGGATAAAGGTAAAAAAAACTCTAAACATGCCAACAGTGATTTTATGATTCTCAGTTGGAGTTTTAGAGATTCTGACGTGAAAGTGTCACAATTTTCTCGGGGTTTTGGAAAATTTTCCAAAAATTGCAAATGTTTCCCCGGGATTACCAAAATGTTGAGAAAAACCTCGAAACATGTCAATAATGATTTTATGTTTCTCAAAAGGCGTTTTAGAGATTTTGACGTGAAAGTATCAAAATCTTGTCGGCGACCTGGAAAACTGCGAAAATGTCAAAAGTTACACCGGGATTACCAAAATGTTGAAAAGTACCTCGAAACATGTCAACAATGATTTTATGTTTCTCAAAAGGAGTTTTAGAGATTTTGACGTGAAAGTATCAAAATCTTGTCGGCGACTTGGAAAACTGCGAAAATGTGAAAAGTTTCACCGGGATTACCAAAATGTTGAAAAAAACCTCGAAACATGTCAACATTGATTTTATGATTCTCAAAAGGAGTTTTAGAGATTTTGACGTGAAAGTTTCAAAGTCTTGTCGGGGATTTGGAAAACTTTGCGAGAATGGCAAAAGTTTCACCATGATTTCCAAAATGTTGAAAAATACCTCGAAACATGTCAACATTGATTTTATGATTCTCAAATGGAGTTTTAGAGATTTTTACGTGAAAGTATCAAAATCTTGACGTCGATATGAAACTTTGCGTGAATGTCAAAATTTTCTCCGCGATATCCAAAACGGTTAAAAAAGCTCTCAAAATGCCAACAGTGATTTTATGATTCTCAACTGGAGTTTTAGAGATTTTGACGTGAAAGTTTCAAAGTCTTGTCGGGGATTTGGAAAGCTTTGAGAGAATGTCGTAAGTTTCCCCGGGATTTCCAAATGGTCGAAAAGAAGTCGAAACATGTCAACATTGATTTTATGATTCTCAGCTGGAGTTTTAGAGATTCTGACGTGAAAGTGTCACGATTTTCTCGGGTTTTGGAATATTTTCTGAAAATTTCAAATGTTTCCCCGGGGTTTCCAAAATGTTGAAAAAACACTCGAAACATGTCATCACTGATTTTATGTTTCTCAAAAGGAGTTGTAGAGATTTTTGACGTTAAAGTTTCAAAGTCTTGTCGGGGATTTGGAAAACTTTGCGAGAATGTAAAATGTTTCCCCGGGATTTCCAAAATGTTGAAAAATACCTCGAAACATGTCAACATTGATTTTATGATTCTCAGCTGGAGTTTTAGAGATTTTGACGTGAAAGTGTCAAAACCTTGTCGGGGATTTGGAAAACATTGAGAGAATGTCATAAGTTTCCCCGGGATTTCCAAATGGTCGAAATGAAGTCGAAACATGTCAACATTGATTTTATGATTGTCAGCTGTGGAGTTTTAGAGATGCTGACGTGAAAGTGTCACAATTTTCTCGGGGTTTTGGAATATTTTGTGAAAATTTCAAATGTTTCCCCGGGATTTCCAAAATGTTGAAAAGTACCTCGAAACATGTCAACATTGATTTTATGATTCTCAAAATCAGTTTTAGAGTTTTTGACGCGAAAGTATCAAAATGTTGTCGGCGATATGAAACTTTGCGAGAATGTCAAAAGTTTCCCCGGGATAAACGGTAAAAAAAACTCTAAACATGCCAACAGTGATTTTATGATTCTCAGTTGGAGTTTTAGAGATTCTGACGTGAAAGTGTCACAATTTTCTCGGGGTTTTCGAAAATTTTCCAAAAATTTCAAATGTTTCCCCGGGGATTCCAAAATGTTGAAAAAAACCCTCGAAACATGTCATCATTGATTTTATGTTTCTCAAAAGGAGTTTTGGAGATGTTGACGTGAAAGTTTCAAGGTCTTGTCGTGGATTTGGAAAACTTTGCGGGAATGTCAAATGTTTCCCCGGGATTTCCAAATTGTTGAAAAAAAAACCTCGAAACATGTCAACATTGATTTTATGTTTCTCAAAAGGAGTTTTAGAGATTTTGAGGTGATAGTATCAAAATGTTGTCGGCGATATGAAACTTTGCGAGAATGTCAAAGGTTTCCCCGGGATATCCAAAACGGTGGAATAAACTCTAAACGTGTCAACAGTGATTTTATGATTCTCAACTGGAGTTTCAGAGATTCTGACGTGAAAGTGTCACAATTTTCTCGGGATTTTAAAATATTTTCTGAACATTTCCAAATGTTTCCTCGGGATTACCAAAATGTTGAAAAGTACCTCGAAACATGTCAACATTGACTTTATGATTCTCAAAAAGAGTTTTAGAGATTTTGACGTGAAAGTATCAAAATGTTGTCGTCGATATGAAACTTTGCGAGAATGTCAAAAGTTTCCCCGGGATAAACGGTAAAAAAAACTCTAAACATGCCAACAGTGATTTTATGATTCTCAGTTGGAGTTTTACAGATTCTGACGTGAAAGTGTCAAAACCTTGTCGGGGATTTGGAAATCTTTGAGAGAATGTCGTAAGTTTCAGCGGGATTTCCAAATAGTCGAAAAGAAGTTGAAACATGTCAACATTGATTTTATGATTCTCAGTTGGAATTTTAGAGATTCTGACGTGAAAGTGTCACAATTTTCTCCGGGTTTTGGAGTATTTTCTAAAAATTTCAAATGTTTCCCCGGGGTTTCTAAAATGTTGAAAAAGCCCTCGAAACATGTCATCATTGATTTTATGTTTCTCAAAAGGAGTTTTAGAGATTTTGACGTGTAAGTTTCAAAGTCTTTTCGGGGATTTGGAAATCTTTGCGAGAATGTCAAAAGTTTCCCCGGGATTTCCAAAATGTTGAAAAATACCTCGAAACATTTCAACAATGATTTTATGATTCTCAACTGTAGTTTCAGAGATTTTGGCGTGAAAGTATCAAAATCTTGTCGGCGACTTGGAAAACCGCGAAAATGTCAAAAGTTACACCGGGATTACCAAAATGTTGAAAAGTACCTCGAAACATGTCAACATTGATTTTATGATTCTCAACTGGAGTTTCAGAGATTTTGACGTGAAATTAACAAAATCTTGTCGGGGCTTTGAAGCTTTGCGAGAATGTCAAAAGTTTCCCCGGGATATTCAAAATGTTGGAAAAAACTCGAAGCATGTCAACATTGATTTTGAGAATATCCACTGGTGTTTCAGACATTTTGAAGTGAAATTTTAAACATGTTGACGTGGTTTTGGAAAATTCTAGAGAGAATTTTAAAAGCTTCAAGAAGCTTTCAACAATTTTGAGAGGGATTTGAAAAGTTTCAATGGGAATGTGAAGAATTGGGATGAAAGTTGGAAAATTATGAAGGTACTGCGACAGAAATTTCAGCAGTGATTTTACGAATTTCAACTGGAATTTTAGAAATTGTTACGTGAAATTGTAATCATGTTGTCGAGGATTTTGAAAATTTAGTGAGAATTTAAAATTTTCAAAAGGATTTCAGAAATTTTGAAGGAAACTTTAAAAATTTCAACACTAGTTTTCAGAATCTCAACTGGAGTTTTAGAAAGTGTGACGTTACTTTGTAAACATTGTGACAAGTATTTGGGAAATCTGGAGAGAATTTAAAAAGTTTCAACAGGATTTCAAAAATTCTGAAGGAAACGATTTGGAGTGGGATTTGGAAAATTTTGGTGAGAATGTTAAAAGTTTCGTCATGATTTCAAAAATTTTGAGGGGAATCCGAAAAATTTACACATTAAATTTAAGAATCTGAAATTCCTGTCAAAAATTTTTAAATCCCGTTGAAACTTTTAAAATCTTACAAAATCTTTCAATGCCTTTCAAAAATGTTCAAATTCCCATTGAAATTTTAAATTCTCATCAAAAATTTTCAAATCCTTTTGAAATTGTAAAATTCCTCTTGAAATATATCAAATTCCCGTCAAAATTTTTACAATTTCAGGTCAAAATTTCTAAAATTTTTGTTGAGTTTCTTAAAATTAAAGTTGAAATTTTTAAAGTTCTCTTCAAAATTTTTCAATTCCCATCATAATTTTTAAAATTCCCATCAAAATCTTTCAAATTTCTGTCAAAATTTTTCAAATCCTGTTGAAACTTTAAAAATTCTGACTAAAACTTTTCAACCTAAAAAAAATTTTCAAATTCCCATTGCAATTTTCAAATTCTCTTCAAAAATTTTCAAATCCTGTTGAAATTTACAAATTCCTATTGAAATTTTTCAAATTCCTTTCAAAATTTTTACAATTTCACTTCAAAATTTCTAAAATTCCACTTGAGATCCTTAAAATTAATGTTGAAATCTTTCAAATTCCATTCAAAATATTTAAATTCCTGTCCAAATTCTTCAAATTCCCGCCGAAATTCCTTTCAAAATTTTTGAAATCCTGGTGAAACTTTTACAATAGTCACTAAAATTTTTCAATTCCTGTCAAAAAAGTTCAAATTCCCATTCAAATTTTTAAACCCTCATCAATAATTGTAAAATCCTTTTAACATTTTTCGAATTCTTATTGAAATTTCCGTAATGCCCGTGAAAATTTTTGCAATTTTACTACAAAATTTTTAAAATTGCAGTTGAAAAATCTTAAAGTCGATGTTGAAAATTTTACAATTCTCTTCAAAAGTTTTCAATTCCCATGAAAATTGTTCGAATTCTCATTGAAATTTTTCAAATCCTTTGAAACTTTTAAAATTCTGACTAAAACTTTTCAATTCCTGTGAAAAACTTTCAAATTCCTATTGAAATTTTTAAGATTCCCATCAAAACTCTTACATTTTGACTTCAAAATTTTTAGAATTACTTTTGAAATTCTTAAAATCTATGTTGAAATTTTTCAAATTCCCTTCAAAATTTTTCAATTCCCGTCCAAATTGTTCAGATTCCCATTAAAATTTTTAAATTCTCATCAAAAATTTTAAAATCCTGTTGAAATTTTCAAATTCCTATTGAAATGTTTCAAATTCCCATCAAATTTTAAAAATTTCACATCAAAATTTATAAAATTCAAGTTGAGATTCTTAAAAATAATGCTGAAATTTTTCAAATTATCTTCAAATTTTTATCAATTCCCATCCAAATAATTCAAATTCCCATTGAAATTTTTTAAATTCCTCTCAAAATTTTGGAAATCCTTTTGAAACATTTAAAATTCTCTCTAAAATTTTTCAATTCCCATTAAAATTGTTAAAATTTCCATTGAAATTTTTCAACTTCCTGTCAAAATTTTTGAAATCCATTTGAAACTTTTAAAATTCTCTCTAAAATATTTCAATAGCATCAAAATTGTTCAAATTCCCACTGAAATTTTTCAATTCCCATCAAAAACTTTCAATTTCCCATTGAAATTTTTAAATTCTCATCAAAAATTTTAAAATCCTTTTGAAATTTTTAAAATCCCATCAAAATTTTTCAAATTCCATCAACGTTCTTACCATTTCACGTCAAAATTTCTAGACTTCAACTTGAGATTCTTAAAAGCAATGTTGAAATTTTTCAAATTCCCTCAAAATTTCTCAGTTAATGTCCAAATTGTTCAAATTCCCATTGAAATTTTTAAAATGTCATCAAAAAGTTTGAAATCCTGTTCAAATTTTTCAAATTATCATAGAAATTTTTCAAATTCCTGTCAAAATTTTTCAAATCCCTGTCAAAATTTTTCAAATCCTGTTGAAACTTTTAAAATCCTCACTAAAATTATCCAAATCCCCAACAAAATTTTTACAATTTCACGTCAAAATTTCTAATATTACAGTTGAAATTCTTAAAATCTATGTTGAAATTTTTAAGTTGCTCTTCAAAATTTTTCAATTCAGGCAAAATTGTTCAAATTCCCATTGAAATTTTTCAAATTCCTGTCAAAATTTTTCAAATCCTGTTGAAACTCTTAAAATTCTTAATAAAATTTTTTAATTCCTGTCTGAAATATTCATATTCCCATTGAAACTTTTAAAATTCTCACTAAAATTTTTCAATTCCCGTCAAAAATTTTTCAAATTCCCATTGAAATTATTAAATTCTCATTAAAAAGTTTAAAATCCTTTTGAAATTTTAAAAAGCCCATCAATATTTTTCTAATTCCTGTCAAAATTTTAACAATTTCACGTCAAAATTTCTAAAATTCCAGTTGAGATTCTTAAAACTAATGATGAAATTTTTCAAATTCCTGTCAAAATTTTTCAATTACAGTACAAATTGTTAAAATTCCCATTGAAATTCCTTTAAAAATTTTTGAAATCCTGTAGAAACTTTTACAATACTCACTAAAATTTTTCAATTCCCGTCAAAAAAGTTCAAATTTACATTGACATTTTTAAACTCTCATCAAAAAATTTAAACTCCTGTTAAAATTTTTGAAATTCTTATTGGAATTTCCTTAATCTCTGCAAAAATTTTTACAATTTCACGCCAAAACATCTTAAATTTTAGTAGAAATTTGTAAAATTAATGTTGAAATATTTATACTTCCCTTCAAAATATTTCAATTCCCGTCCAAATTGTTCAAATTCCCATTGAAATTTTTAAACTGTCATCAAAAGTTTTAAAATCCTGTTGAAACTTATCAAATTCCCGTAGAAATTTTTCAAATTTTTGTAAAAATTTTTCAAATCCTTGAGAAACATTTAAAAAATGCGCTAAAATTATCCAAGTCCCGTGGAAATTTTTACAATTAAACGTCAAAATTTCTAAAATTCCTGTTGAGATTCTTTAAATCAATGTTGAAAAAATTTGAATTCCTGTCAAAATTTTTGAAATCCTGGTGAAAATTTAAAATTCTCACTATAATTTTCCAAATCGTCGTCCAAATTTTTACAATTCCACGTCAAAATTTCTAAAATTGCGTTTGAAATTCTTAAAATGAATGTTCAAATTTTTAAAATTCCCATCAAAATATTTAAAATCCCCATCGAAGTCTTAAATTTATGACAAAATTATTGAAAACCTGTTGAAACTTTAAAATTCTCACTACAATGTTTCAATTCCCGTCAAAAATTTTCAAATTCCCATTAAAATTTTTAAATTCTATTCAAAAATTGTAAAATTTGGTTGAAACATTCAAATTCCTATTGAAATGTTTCAAATTAATGTCAAAATTTTTACAATTTCACATCAAAATTTCTAAAATTCCAGTTGAGATTCTTAAAATTAATGTTGAAATTTTTTGAATTCCTGTCAAAATTTTTGAAAACCTGGTGAAACATTTAAAATTCTCACTAAAATTTCCAAATGCCCATAAAAAGCTCGCATCAACATTTCTTAAAGTCCAGTTGAGATTCTTAATTTAATTTTGAAATTTATAAAGTTCCCATCAAAATTTTTGAAATTATGCTGAAAATTTAAATTCTCATTAATTTTTTCAAAGTCCCTGATAAATTTTCCAATTTTCGTCCCAATTCTTCACATTCCCATTGAAACTTTTCAAATCCCTCTCAACATTGTTGAAACCCTGATGAAGCTTTTAAAATTCTCTCTAGAATTTTCCAAATCCACCTCCACATGTTTCCAATTTCACGTCAAAATTGCTAAAATTCCAGTTGAAATTTTTTCAAAGTCCCTTCAAAATTTTCCAATTTTCGTCCCAATTCTTCACATTCCCATTGAAACTTTTCAAATCCCTCTCAACATTGTTGAAATCCTGTTGAAGCTTTTACAATTCTCTCTAGAATTTTCAAAATCCACCTCAACATGTTTACAATTTCACGTCAAAATTTCTAAAATTCCTGTTGAAATTTTTTACAAAGTCTCTTAAAAATTTTCCAATTTTCGTCCCAATTCTTCCCATTCCCATTGAAACTTTTCAAATCCCTCTCAACATTGTTGAAATCCTGTTGAAGCTTTTAAAATTCTCTCTAGAATTTTCAAAATCCACCTCAACATGTTTCCAATTTCACGTCAAAATTGCTAAAATTCCAGTTGAAATTTTTCAAAGTCCCTGAAAAACTTTCCAAGTTTCGTCCCAATTCTTCCCATTCCCATTGAAACTTTTCAAATCCCTCTCAACATTGTTGAAATCCTGTTGAAGCTTTTAAAATTCTCTCTAGAATTTTCCAAATCCACCTCAACATGTTTACAATTTCACGTCAAAATTGCTAAAATTCCAGTTGAAATTTTTTCAAAGTCCCTTCAAAATTTTCCAATTTTCGTCCCAATTCTTCACATTCCCACTGAAACTTTTCAAATCCCTCTCAACATTGTTGAAATCCTGTTGAAAGTTTGAAACTTCTCTCTAGAATTTTCCAAATCCACCTCAACATGTTTCCAATTTCACGTCAAAATTGCTAAAATTCCAGTTGAAATTTTTTCAAAGTCCCTTCAAAATTTTCCAATTTTCGTCCCAATTCTTCCCATTCCCATTGAAACTTTTCAAATCCCTCTCAACATTGTTGAAATCCTGTTGAAACCTTTACAAGTCTCTCTAGAATTTTCCAAATCCACCTCAACATCTTTCCAATTTCACGTCAAAATTGCTAAAATTCCAGTTGAAATTTTTTCCAAGTCCCTTCAAAATTTTCCAATTTTCGTCCCAATTCTTCCCATTCCCATTGAAACTTTTCAAATCCCTCTCAACATTGTTGAAATCCTGTTGAAAGTTTGAAGCTTCTCTCTAGAATTTTCAAAATCCATCTCAACATGTTTACAATTTCACGTCAAAATTGCCCCTATCTGAGAGGGCAGGAGGTCCATCTCCTTTTGGGGGGTACCTCCCTGGGACCTTTCCGACTGGCACGTCAGGGTGTTACTCCACAAGTCCATCTCCCTTTCGCACTCCCTGATGGTCCTCAGCGTCTCAACCTCCTCCTTAAGTTTGACGACCATGTCGAGCAGATCTTGCACCTGCTCACACCTCACACAGGTGGAGTGCTGGCCTCCCTCCCCCAGCAGCACGCTGTGGCACTCCCTGCAGCCGAGACCTGAACAGCCACCGTTCGGGACAGAGCCTCAGTCTGCGTAGCCACAGTCTGTTAGAGACAAGCTCTCCTCCTGGAGACGACCATGGTCGTCAGCAATCTGGGGCGCTGGCAATAAGCTAGAGGGGCTGACAAGCAACAAGTGCTCTCTGCACCCTGCTGCACAAGCTACCACACCTGCTGCTGCAGCACAGTGTGGGTGGGACTCACCCGCTACACAAGCTGGTTGCTCCTCCCTGCACCTGGTGACGAGTCGCTGCCCTCCCAAAGGCTTTTTCAAGGCAAGGGGAGGGGGTGTGGTCGCCGTCACCGTGGGAACGCCCCCGCCACGTCAGCCGCTCTCTCGCAATGGCTGCCGGGGCTTTGGCGATCGGGACCCGCCGGGAATCACGCTGTCCCTGTACGTTTCCCTCTGAGCTTCCTGATCTCGGCTGAACCTCGTGGTCGGCTGAACCCCGCCGGCTCCGGCTCTCGCTGGGCTGGCTCCGATCAGCTGACTGAATGCTAGTATCGAGTTTCAGCCGCTTTTAAACCTCCCGCGTCACCGTGGGAACGCCCCCCGCCACGTCAGCCGCTCTCTCGCAATGGCTGCCGGGGCTTTGGCGATCGGGAGCCGCCGGGAATCACGCTGTCCCTGTACGGTTCCCTCTGAGATTATAATCTCGGCAGAACCTCGTGGTCGGTTGAACCCTGCCGGCTCCGGCTCTCGCTGGGCTGGCTCCGATCGGTTCCCTTCCAAATTTGGGAAATCCCGGTGAAACTTTTGAAATTCTCAGGAAATTTTCCAAATCCCCGACAAAATGGTGACACTTTCACGTCAAAATCTCTAAAACTCCAGTGGAGATTCATAAAATCAATGTTGACATGTTTGGAGTTCCCTTCAAAATGTTGGAAATCCCGGAGAAAATTTGGAAATTCTCAGGAAATTTTCCAAATCCCTGACAAAATTATGAAACTTTCACATCAAAATTCCTAAAATTCCAGTTGAAATTTTTTCGAAGTCCCTTAAAAATGTTCCAATTTTCGTCCCAATGCTTCCCATTCCCATTGAAACTTTTCAAAACCCTCTCAACATTGTTGAAATCCTGTTGAAGCTTTTAAAATTCTCTCTAGAATTTTCCAAATCCACCTCAACATGTTTCCAATTTCACGTCAAAATTGCTAAAATTCCAGTTGAAATTTTTTCAAAGTCCCTGAAAAATTTTCCAATTTTCGTCCCAATTCTTCACATTCCCATTGAAACTTTTCAAAACCCTCTCAAAAAAGTTTAAATTCTGTTGAAGCCTTTAAAATTCTCTCTAGAATTTTCCAAATCCACCTCAACATGTTTCCAATTTCACGTCAAAATTGCTAAAATTCCAGGTGAAATTTTTTCCAAGTCCCTTCAAAATTTTCCAATTTTCGTCCCAATTCTTCCCATTCCCATTGAAACTTTTCAAATCCCTCTCAACATTGTTGAAATCCTCTTGAAATTTTGAAACATATCTCTAGAATTTTCCAAATCCACCTCAACATGTTTACAATTTCACGTCAAAATTGCTAAAATTCCAGTTGAAATTTTTTCAAAGTCCCTTCAAAATTTTCCAATTTTCGTCCCAATTCTTCCCATTCCCATTGAAACTTTTCAAATCCCTCTCAACATTGTTGACACCCAGATGAAGCTTTTAAAATTCTCTCTAGAATTTTCCAAATCCACCTCAACATGTTTCCAATTTCACGTCAAAATTGCTAAAATTCCAGTTGAAATTTTATCCAAGTCCCTTCAAAATTTTCCAATTTTCGTCCCAATTCTTCCCATTCCCATTGAAACTTTTCAAATCCCTCTCAACATTGTTGACACCCAGATGAAGCTTTTAAAATTCTCTCTAGAATTTTCCAAATCCACCTCAACATGTTTACAATTTCACGTCAAAATTGCTAATATTCCAGTTGAAATTTTTTCAAAGTCCCTTCAAAATTTTGAATTTTCATCCCAATTCTTCCCATTCCCATTGAAGCTTTTCAAATCCCTCTCAACATTGTTGAAATCCTGTTGAAGCTTTTAAAATTCTCTCTAGAATTTTCCAAATCCACCTCAACATGTTTCCAATTTCACGTCAAAATTGCTAAAATTCCAGTTGAAATTTTTTCCAAGTCCCTTCAAAATTTTCCAATTTTCGTCCCAATTCTTCCCATTCCCATTGAAACTTTTCAAATCCCTCTCAACATTGTTGAAATCCTGTTGAAAGTTTGAAACTTCTCTCTAGAATTTTCAAAATCCACCTCAACATGTTTACAATTTCACGTCAAAATTGCCTCTATCTGAGAGGGCAGGAGGTCCATCTCCTTTTGGGGGGTACCTCCCTGGGACCTTTCCGACTGGCACGTCAGGGTGTTACTCCACAAGTCGATCTCCCTTTCGCACTCCCTGATGGTCCTCAGCGTCTCAACCTCCTCCTTAAGTTTGATGACCATGTCGAGCAGATCTTGCACCTGCTCACACCTCACACAGGTGGAGTGCTGGCCTCCCTCCCCCAGCAGCAGGCTGTGGCACTCCCTGCAGCCGAGACCTGAACAGCCACCGTTCGGGACAGAGCCTCAGTCTGCGTAGCCACAGTCTGTTAGAGACAAGCTCTCCTCCTGGAGACGACCATGGTCGTCAGCAGTCTGGGGCGCTGGCAATAAGCTAGAGGGGCTGACAAGCAACAAGTGCTCTCTGCACCCTGCTGCACAAGCTACCACACCTGCTGCTGCAGCACAGTGTGGGTGGGACTCACCCGCTACACAAGCTGGTTGCTCCTCCCTGCACCTGGTGACGAGTCGCTGCCCTCCCAAAGGCTTTTTCAAGGCAAGGGGAGGGGGTGTGGTCGCCGTCACCGTGGGAACGCCCCCGCCACGTCAGCCGCTCTCTCGCAATGGCTGCCGGGGCTTTGGCGATCGGGACCCGCCGGGAATCACGCTGTCCCTGTACGTTTCCCTCTGAGCTTCCTGATCTCGGCTGAACCTCGTGGTCGGCTGAACCCCGCCGGCTCCGGCTCTCGCTGGGCTGGCTCCGATCAGCTGACTGAATGCTAGTATCGAGTTTCAGCCGCTTTTAAACCTCCCGCGTCACCGTGGGAACGCCCCCCGCCACGTCAGCCGCTCTCTCGCAATGGCTGCTGGGGCTTTGGCGATCGGGAGCCGCCGGGAATCACGCTGTCCCTGTGCGGTTCCCTCTGAGATTATAATCTCGGCAGAACCTCGTGGTCGGTTGAACCCTGCCGGCTCCGGCTCTCGCTGGGCTGGCTCCGATCGGTTCCCTTCAAAATTTGGGAAATCCCGGTGAAACTTTTGAAATTCTCAGGAAATTTTCCAAATCCCCGACAAAATGGTGACACTTTCACGTCAAAATCTCTAAAACTCCAGTGGAGATTCATAAAATCAATGTTGACATGTTTGGAGTTCCCTTCAAAATGTTGGAAATCCCGGAGAAAATTTGGAAATTCTCAGGAAATTTTCCAAATCCCTGACAAAATTATGAAACTTTCACATCAAAATTCCTAAAATTCCAGTTGAAATTTTTTCGAAGTCCCTTAAAAATGTTCCAATTTTCGTCCCAATGCTTCCCATTCCCATTGAAACGTTTCAAAACCCTCTCAAATAAGTTTAAATTCTGTGGAAGCCTTTAAAATTCTCTCTAGAATTTTCCAAATCCACCTCAACATGTTTCCAATTTCACGTCAAAATTGCTAAAATTCCAGGTGAAATTTTTTCAAAGTCCCTTCAAAATTTTCCAATTTTCGTCCCAATTCTTCCCATTCCCACTGAAACTTTTCAAATCCCTCTCAACATTGTTGAAATTCTGTTGAAGCTTTTAAAATTCTCTCTAGAATTTTCAAAATCCATGTCCACATGTTTACAATTTCACGTCAAAAAATGGCTAAAATTCCAGTTGAAATTTTTTCAAAGTCCCTTCAAAATTTTCCAATTTTCGTCCCAATTCTTCCCATTCCCATTGAAACTTTTCAAATCCCTCTCAACATTGTTGAAATCCTGTTGAAAGTTTGAAACTTCTCTCTAGAATTTTCCAAATCCACCTCAACATGTTTCCAATTTCATGTCAAAATTGCTAAAATTCCAGTTGAAATTTTTTCGAAGTCCCTTAAAAATGTTCCAATTTTCTTCCTAATTCTTCCCATTCCCATTGAAACTTTTCAAATCCCTCTCAACATTGTTGACAACGAGATGAAGCTTTTAAAATTCTCTCTAGAATTTTCCAAATCCACCTCAACATGTTTACAATTTCACGTCGCAATTGCTAAAATTCCAGTTGAAATTTTTTCTAAGTCCCTGAAAAACTTTCCAATTTTCGTCCCAATTCTTCCCATTCCCATTGAAACTTTTCAAATCCCTCTCAACATTGTTGAAATCCTGTTGATAGTTTGAAACTTCTCTCTAGAATTTTCCAAATCCACCTCAACATGTTTCCAATTTCACGTCAAAATTGCTAAAATTCCAGGTGAAATTTTTCAAAGTCCCTGAAAAACTTACCAATTTTCGTCCCAATTCTTCCCATTCCCATTGAAACTTTTCAAATCCCTCTCAACATTGTTGAAATCCTCTTGAAAGTTTGAAACTTCTCCATAGAATTTTCCAAATCCACCTCAACATGTTTGCAATTTCACATCAAAATTGCTAAAATTCCAGTTGAAATTTTTTCAAAGTCCCTTCAAAATTTTCCAATTTTCGTCCCAATTCTTCCCATTCCCATTGAAACTTTTCAAATCCCTCTCAACATTGTTGAAATCCTGTTGAAAGTTTGAAACTTCTCTCTAGAATTTCGAAAATCCACCTCAACATGTTTCCAATTTCACGTCAAAATTGCTAAAATTCCAGTTGAAATTTTTTCAAAGTCCCTTCAAAATTTTCCAATTTTCATCCCAATTCTTCCCATTCCCATTGAAACTTTTCAAATCCCTCTCAACATTGTTGAAATCCTGTTGAAAGTTTGAAACTTCTCTCTAGAATTTTCCAAATCCACCTCAATATGTTTGCAATTTCACGTCAAAATTGCTAAAATTCCAGGTGAAATTTTTTCAAAGTCCCTTCAAAATTTTCCAATTTTCGTCCCAATTCTTCCCATTCCCATTGAAACTTTTCAAATCCCTCTCAACATTGTTGAAATCCTGTTGAAAGTTTGAAACTTCTCTCTAGAATTTTCCAAATCCACCTCAACATGTTTCCAATTTCACGTCAAAATTGCTAAAATTCCAGTTGAAATTTTTTCCAAGTCCCTTCAAAATTTTCCAATTTTCGTCCCAATTCTTCCCATTCCCATTGAAACTTTTCAAATCCCTCTCAACATTGTTGAAATCCTCTTGAAATTTTGAAACATGTCTCTAGAATTTTCCAAATCCACCTCAACATGTTTCCAATTTCACGTCAAAATTGCTAAAATTCCAGTTGAAATTTTTTCAAAGTCCCTGAAAAATTTTCCAATTTTCGTCCCAATTCTTCCCATTCCCACTGAAACTTTTCAAATCCCTCTCAACATTGTTGAAATCCTGTTGAAAGTTTTAAAATTCTCTCTAGAATTTTCCAAATCCACCTCAACATGTTTCCAATTTCACGTCAAAATTGCTAAAATTCCAGTTGAAATTTTTTCCAAGTCCCTTCAAAATTTTCCAATTTTCGTCCCAATTCTTCCCATTCCCATTGAAACTTTTCAAATCCCTCTCAACAGTGTTGACACCCAGATGAAGCTTTTAAAATTCTCTCTAGAATTTTCAAAATCCACCTCAACATGTTTACAATTTCACGTCAAAATTGCCTCTATCTGAGAGGGCAGGAGGTCCATCTCCTTTTGGGGGGTACCTCCCTGGGACCTTTCCGACTGGCACGTCAGGGTGTTACTCCACAAGTCGATCTCCCTTTCGCACTCCCTGATGGTCCTCAGCGTCTCAACCCCCTCCTTAAGTTTGACGATCATGTCGAGCAGATCTTGCACCTGCTCACACCTCACACAGGTGGAGTGCTGGCCTCCCTCCCCCAGCAGCACGCTGTGGCACTCCCTGCAGCCGAGACCTGAACAGCCACCGTTCGGGACAGAGCCTCAGTCTGCGTAGCCACAGTCTGTTAGAGACAAGCTCTCCTCCTGGAGACGACCATGGTCGTCAGCAGTCTGGGGCGCTGGCAATAAGCTAGAGGGGCTGACAAGCAACAAGTGCTCTCTGCACCCTGCTGCACAAGCTACCACACCTGCTGCTGCAGCACAGTGTGGGTGGGACTCACCCGCTACACAAGCTGGTTGCTCCTCCCTGCACCTGGTGACGAGTCGCTGCCCTCCCAAAGGCTTTTTCAAGGCAAGGGGAGGGGGTGTGGTCGCCGTCACCGTGGGAACGCCCCCGCCACGTCAGCCGCTCTCTCGCAATGGCTGCCGGGGCTTTGGCGATCGGGACCCGCCGGGAATCACGCTGTCCCTGTACGTTTCCCTCTGAGCTTCCTGATCTCGGCTGAACCTCGTGGTCGGCTGAACCCCGCCGGCTCCGGCTCTCGCTGGGCTGGCTCCGATCAGCTGACTGAATGCTAGTATCGAGTTTCAGCCGCTTTTAAACCTCCCGCGTCACCGTGGGAACGCCCCCCGCCACGTCAGCCGCTCTCTCGCAATGGCTGCCGGGGCTTTGGCGATCGGGAGCCGCCGGGAATCACGCTGTCCCTGGGCGGTTCCCTCTGAGATTATAATCTCGGCAGAACCTCGTGGTCGGTTGAACCCTGCCGGCTCCGGCTCTCGCTGGGCTGGCTCCGATCGGTTCCCTTCAAAATTTGGGAAATCCCGGTGAAACTTTTGAAATTCTCAGGAAATTTTCCAAATCCCCGACAAAATGGTGACACTTTCACGTCAAAATCTCTAAAACTACAGTGGAGATTCATAAAATCAATGTTGACATGTTTGGAGTTCCCTTCAAAATGTTGGAAATCCCGGAGAAAATTTGGAAATTCTCAGGAAATTTTCCAAATCCCTGACAAAATTATGAAACTTTCACATCAAAATTCCTAAAATTCCAGTTGAAATTTTTTCGAAGTCCCTTAAAAATGTTCCAATTTTCGTCCCAATGCTTCCCATTCCCATTGAAACTTTTCAAAACCCTCTCAAATAAGTTTAAATTCTGTGGAAGCCTTTAAAATTCTCTCTAGAATTTTCCAAATCCACCTCAACATGTTTCCAATTTCACGTCAAAATTGCTAAAATTCCAGTTGAAATTTTTTCAAAGTCCCTTCAAAATTTTCCAATTTTTGTCCCAATTCTTCCCATTCCCATTGAAATTTTTCAAATCCCTCTCAACATTGTTGAAATCCTGTTGAAAGTTTGAAAATTCTCTCTAGAATTTCGAAAATCCACCTCAACATGTTTCCAATTTCACGTCAAAATTGCTAAAATTCCAGTTGAAATTTTTTCAAAGTCCCTTCAAAATTTTCCAATTTTCGTCCCAATTCTTCCCATTCCCACTGAAACTTTTCAAATCCCTCTCAACATTGTTGAAATTCTGTTGAAGCTTTTAAAATTCTCTCTAGAATTTTCCAAATCCACCTCAACATCTTTACAATTTCACGTCAAAATTGCTAAAATTCCAGTTGAAATTTTTTCCAAGTCCCTTCAAAATTTTCCATTTTTCGTCCCAATTCTTCCCATTCCCATTGAAACTTTTCAAATCCCTCTCAACATTGTTGAAATCCTGTTGAAAGTTTGAAACTTCTCTCTAGAATTTTCCAAATCCACCTCAACATGTTTCCAATTTCATGTCAAAATTGCTAAAATTCCAGTTGAAATTTTTTCCAAGTCCCTTCAAAATTTTCCAATTTTCTTCCTAATTCTTCCCATTCCCATTGAAACTTTTCAAATCCCTCTCAACATTGTTGAAATTCTGTTGAAGCTTTTAAAATTCTCTCTAGAATTTTCCAAATCCACCTCAACATGTTTCCAATTTCACGTCAAAATTGCTAAAATTCCAGTTGAAATTTTTTCTAAGTCCCTGAAAAACTTTCCAATTTTCGTCCCAATTCTTCCCATTCCCATTGAAACTTTTCAAATCCCTCTCAACATTGTTGAAATCCTCTTGAAAGTTTGAAACTTCTCTCTAGAATTTTCCAAATCCACCTCAACATGTTTCCAATTTCACGTCAAAATTGCTAAAATTCCAGGTGAAATTTTTTCAAAGTCCCTTCAAAATTTTCCAATTTTCGTCCCAATTCTTCCCATTCCCATTGAAACTTTTCAAATCACTCTCAACATTGTTGAAATCCTCTTGAAATTTTGAAACATATCTCTACAATTTTCCAAATCCACCTCAACATGTTTACAATTTCACATCAAAATTGCTAAAATTCCAGTTGAAATTTTTTCCAAGTCCCTAAAAAACTTTCCAATTTTCTTCCCAATTCTTCACATTCCCATTAAAACTTTTCAAAACCCTTTCTACATTGTTGAAACCCTGATGAAGTTTTTAAAATTTTCTCTAGAATTTTCCAAATCCACCTCAACATGTTTCCAATTTCACGTCAAAATTGCTAAAATTCCAGGTGAAATTTTTTCCAAGTCCCTGAAAAACTTTCCAATTTTCGTCCCAATTCTTCCCATTCCCATTGAAACTTTTCAAATCCCTCTCAACATTGTTGAAATCCTGTTGAAAGTTTGAAACTTCTCTCTAGAATTTTCAAAATCCACCTCAACATGTTTCCAATTTCACGTCAAAATTGCTAAAATTCCAGTTGAAATTTTTTCAAAGTCCCTTCAAAATTTTCCAATTTTTGTCCCAATTCTTCCCATTCCCATTGAAACTTCTCAAATCCCTCTCAACATTGTTGAAATCATCTTGAAAGTTTGAAAATTCTCTCTAGAATTTTCCAAATCCACCTCAACATGTTTACAATTTCACATCAAAATTGCTAAAATTCCAGTTGAAATTTTTTCCAAGTCCCTGAAAAACTTTCCAATTTTCGTCCCAATTCTTCCCATTCCCATTGAAACTTTTCAAATCCCTCTCAACATTGTTGAAATTCTGTTGAAGCTTTTAAAATTCTCTCTAGAATTTTCAAAATCCACCTCAACATGTTTACAATTTCACGTCAAAATTGCTAAAATTCCAGTTGAAATTTTTTCCAAGTCCCTGAAAAACTTTCCAATTTTCGTCCCAATTCTTCCCATTCCCATTGAAACTTTTCAAAACCCTCTCAACATTGTTGAAATCCTGTTGAAAGTTTGAAACTTCTCTCTAGAATTTTCCAAATCCACCTCAACATGTTTCCAATTTCACGTCAAAATTGCTAAAATTCCAGGTGAAATTTTTTCCAAGTCCCTTCAAAATTTTCCAATTTTCGTCCCAATTCTTCCCATTCCCATTGAAACTTCTCAAATCCCTCTCAACATTGTTGAAATCCTCTTGAAAGTTTGAAACATATCTCTAGAATTTTCAAAATCCACCTCAACATGTTTACAATTTCACATCAAAATTGCTAAAATTCCAGTTGAAATTTTTTCAAAGTCCCTGAAAAACTTTCCAATTTTCGTCCCAATTCTTCCCATTCCCATTGAAACTTTTCAAATCCCTCTCAACATTGTTGACATCCAGATGAAGCTTTTAAAATTCTCTCTAGAATTTTCCAAATCCACCTCAACATGTTTCCAATTTCACGTCAAAATTGCTAAAATTCCAGTTGAAATTTTTTCCAAGTCCCTGAAAAACTTTCCAATTTTCGTCCCAATTCTTCCCATTCCCATTGAAACTTTTCAAATCCCTCTCAACATTGTTGAAATCCTCTTGAAAGTTTGAAACATATCTCTAGAATTTTCCAAATCCACCTCAACATGTTTACAATTTCACGTCAAAATTGCTAAAATTCCAGTTGAAATTTTTTCCAAGTCCCTTCAAAATTTTCCAATTTTTGTCCCAATTCTTCCCATTCCCATTGAAACTTCTCAAATCCCTCTCAACATTGTTGAAATCATCTTGAAAGTTTGAAACATATCTCTAGAATTTTCCAAATCCACCTCAACATGTTTACAATTTCACATCAAAATTGCTAAAATTCCAGTTGAAATTTTTTCAAAGTCCCTGAGAAACTTTCCAATTTTCGTCCCAATTCTTCCCATTCCCATTAAAACTTTTAAAAACCCTTTCAACATTGTTGACATCCAGATGAAGCTTTTAAAATTCTCTCTAGAATTTTCCAAATCCACCTCAACATGTTTCCAATTTCACGTCAAAATTGCTAAAATTACAGTTGAAATTTTTTCCAAGTCCCTGAAAAACTTTCCAATTTTCGTCCCAATTCTTCCCATTCCCATTGAAACTTTTCAAATCCCTCTAAACATTGTTGAAATCCTGTTGAAAGTTTGAAACTTCTCTCTAGAATTTTCCAAATCCACCTCAACATGTTTCCAATTTCACGTCAAAATTGCTAAAATTCCAGTTGAAATTTTTTCAAAGTCCCTTCAAAATTTTCCAATTTTTGTCCCAATTCTTCCCATTCCCATTGAAACGTTTCAAATCCCTCTCAACATTGTTGAAATCCTGTTGAAAGTTTGAAAATTCTCTCTAGAATTTCGAAAATCCACCTCAACATGTTTCCAATTTCACGTCAAAATTGCTAAAATTCCAGTTGAAATTTTTTCAAAGTCCCTTCAAAATTTTCCAATTTTCGTCCCAATTCTTCCCATTCCCATTGAAACTTTTCAAATCCCTCTCAACATTGTTGAAATTCTGTTGAAGCTTTTAAAATTCTCTCTAGAATTTTCAAAATCCATGTCCACATGTTTACAATTTCACGTCAAAAAATTGCTAAAATTCCAGTTGAAATTTTTTCCAAGTCCCTTCAAAATTTTCCAATTTTCGTCCCAATTCTTCCCATTCCCATTGAAACTTTTCAAATCCCTCTCAACATTGTTGACACCCAGATGAAGCTTTTAAAATTCTCTCTAGAATTTTCAAAATCCACCTCAACATGTTTACAATTTCACGTCAAAATTGCTAAAATTCCAGGTGAAATTTTTTCAAAGTCCCTTCAAAATTTTCCAATTTTCGTCCCAATTCTTCACATTCCCATTGAAACTTTTCAAATCCCTCTCAACATTGTTGAAATCCTGTTGAAACCTTTACAAGTCTCTCTAGAATTTTCCAAATCCACCTCAACATCTTTACAATTTCACGTCAAAATTGCTAAAATTCCAGTTGAAATTTTTTCCAAGTCCCTTCAAAATTTTCCAATTTTCGTCCCAATTCTTCCCATTCCCATTGAAACTTTTCAAATCCCTCTCAACATTGTTGAAATCCTGTTGAAAGTTTGAAGCTTCTCTCTAGAATTTTCAAAATTCACCTCAACATGTTTACAATTTCACATCAAAATTGCCTCTATCTGAGAGGGCAGGAGGTCCATCTCCTTTTGGGGGGTACCTCCCTGGGACCTTTCCGACTGGCACATCAGGGTGTTACTCCACAAGTCGATCTCCCTTTCGCACTCCCTGATGGTCCTCAGCGTCTCAACCTCCTCCTTAAGTTTGATGACCATGTCGAGCAGATCTTGCACCTGCTCACACCTCACACAGGTGGAGTGCTGGCCTCCCTCCCCCAGCAGCAGGCTGTGGCACTCCCTGCAGCCGAGACCTGAACAGCCACCGTTCGGGACAGAGCCTCAGTCTGCGTAGCCACAGTCTGTTAGAGACAAGCTCTCCTCCTGGAGACGACCATGGTCGTCAGCAGTCTGGGGCGCTGGCAATAAGCTAGAGGGGCTGACAAGCAACAAGTGCTCTCTGCACCCTGCTGCACAAGCTACCACACCTGCTGCTGCAGCACAGTGTGGGTGGGACTCACCCGCTACACAAGCTGGTTGCTCCTCCCTGCACCTGGTGACGAGTCGCTGCCCTCCCAAAGGCTTTTTCAAGGCAAGGGGAGGGGGTGTGGTCGCCGTCACCGTGGGAACGCCCCCGCCACGTCAGCCGCTCTCTCGCAATGGCTGCCGGGGCTTTGGCGATCGGGACCCGCCGGGAATCACGCTGTCCCTGTACGTTTCCCTCTGAGCTTCCTGATCTCGGCTGAACCTCGTGGTCGGCTGAACCCCGCCGGCTCCGGCTCTCGCTGGGCTGGCTCCGATCAGCTGACTGAATGCTAGTATCGAGTTTCAGCCGCTTTTAAACCTCCCGCGTCACCGTGGGAACGCCCCCCGCCACGTCAGCCGCTCTCTCGCAATGGCTGCCGGGGCTTTGGCAATCGGGAGCCGCCGGGAATCACGCTGTCCCTGGGCGGTTCCCTCTGAGATTATAATCTCGGCAGAACCTCGTGGTCGGTTGAACCCTGCCGGCTCCGGCTCTCGCTGGGCTGGCTCCGATCGGTTCCCTTCAAAATTTGGGAAATCCCGGTGAAACTTTTGAAATTCTCAGGAAATTTTCCAAATCCCCGACAAAATGGTGACACTTTCACGTCAAAATCTCTAAAACTCCAGTGGAGATTCATAAAATCAATGTTGACATGTTTGGAGTTCCCTTCAAAATGTTGGAAATCCCGGAGAAAATTTGGAAATTCTCAGGAAATTTTCCAAATCCCTGACAAAATTATGAAACTTTCACATCAAAATTCCTAAAATTCCAGTTGAAATTTTTTCGAAGTCCCTTAAAAATGTTCCAGTTTTCGTCCCAATGCTTCCCATTCCCATTGAAACTTTTCAAAACCCTCTCAAATAAGTTTAAATTCTGTGGAAGCCTTTAAAATTCTCTCTAGAATTTTCCAAATCCACCTCAACATGTTTCCAATTTCACGTCAAAATTGCTAAAATTCCAGTTGAAATTTTTTCAAAGTCCCTTCAAAATTTTCCAATTTTTGTCCCAATTCTTCCCATTCCCATTGAAACGTTTCAAATCCCTCTCAACATTGTTGAAATCCTGTTGAAAGTTTGAAAATTCTCTCTAGAATTTCGAAAATCCACCTCAACATGTTTCCAATTTCACGTCAAAATTGCTAAAATTCCAGTTGAAATTTTTTCAAAGTCCCTTCAAAATTTTCCAATTTTCGTCCCAATTCTTCCCATTCCCACTGAAACTTTTCAAATCCCTCTCAACATTGTTGAAATTCTGTTGAAGCTTTTAAAATTCTCTCTAGAATTTTCAAAATCCATGTCCACATGTTTACAATTTCACGTCAAAAAATTGCTAAAATTCCAGTTGAAATTTTTTCCAAGTCCCTTCAAAATTTTCCAATTTTCGTCCCAATTCTTCCCATTCCCATTGAAACTTTTCAAATCCCTCTCAACATTGTTGACACCCAGATGAAGCTTTTAAAATTCTCTCTAGAATTTTCAAAATCCACCTCAACATGTTTACAATTTCACGTCAAAATTGCTAAAATTCCAGGTGAAATTTTTTCAAAGTCCCTTCAAAATTTTCCAATTTTCGTCCCAATTCTTCACATTCCCATTGAAACTTTTCAAATCCCTCTCAACATTGTTGAAATCCTGTTGAAACCTTTACAAGTCTCTCTAGAATTTTCCAAATCCACCTCAACATCTTTACAATTTCACGTCAAAATTGCTAAAATTCCAGTTGAAATTTTTTCCAAGTCCCTTCAAAATTTTCCAATTTTCGTCCCAATTCTTCCCATTCCCATTGAAACTTTTCAAATCCCTCTCAACATTGTTGAAATCCTGTTGAAAGTTTGAAGCTTCTCTCTAGAATTTTCAAAATCCACCTCAACATGTTTACAATTTCACATCAAAATTGCCTCTATCTGAGAGGGCAGGAGGTCCATCTCCTTTTGGGGGGTACCTCCCTGGGACCTTTCCGACTGGCACATCAGGGTGTTACTCCACAAGTCGATCTCCCTTTCGCACTCCCTGATGGTCCTCAGCGTCTCAACCTCCTCCTTAAGTTTGATGACCATGTCGAGCAGATCTTGCACCTGCTCACACCTCACACAGGTGGAGTGCTGGCCTCCCTCCCCCAGCAGCAGGCTGTGGCACTCCCTGCAGCCGAGACCTGAACAGCCACCGTTCGGGACAGAGCCTCAGTCTGCGTAGCCACAGTCTGTTAGAGACAAGCTCTCCTCCTGGAGACGACCATGGTCGTCAGCAGTCTGGGGCGCTGGCAATAAGCTAGAGGGGCTGACAAGCAACAAGTGCTCTCTGCACCCTGCTGCACAAGCTACCACACCTGCTGCTGCAGCACAGTGTGGGTGGGACTCACCCGCTACACAAGCTGGTTGCTCCTCCCTGCACCTGGTGACGAGTCGCTGCCCTCCCAAAGGCTTTTTCAAGGCAAGGGGAGGGGGTGTGGTCGCCGTCACCGTGGGAACGCCCCCGCCACGTCAGCCGCTCTCTCGCAATGGCTGCCGGGGCTTTGGCGATCGGGACCCGCCGGGAATCACGCTGTCCCTGTACGTTTCCCTCTGAGCTTCCTGATCTCGGCTGAACCTCGTGGTCGGCTGAACCCCGCCGGCTCCGGCTCTCGCTGGGCTGGCTCCGATCAGCTGACTGAATGCTAGTATCGAGTTTCAGCCGCTTTTAAACCTCCCACGTCACCGTGGGAACGCCCCCCGCCACGTCAGCCGCTCTCTCGCAATGGCTGCCGGGGCTTTGGCGATCGGGAGCCGCCGGGAATCACGCTGTCCCTGGGCGGTTCCCTCTGAGATTATAATCTCGGCAGAACCTCGTGGTCGGTTGAACCCTGCCGGCTCCGGCTCTCGCTGGGCTGGCTCCGATCGGTTCCCTTCCAAATTTGGGAAATCCCGGTGAAACTTTTGAAATTCTCAGGAAATTTTCCAAATCCCCGACAAAATGGTGACACTTTCACGTCAAAATCTCTAAAACTACAGTGGAGATTCATAAAATCAATGTTGACATGTTTGGAGTTCCCTTCAAAATGTTGGAAATCCCGGAGAAAATTTGGAAATTCTCAGGAAATTTTCCAAATCCCTGACAAAATTATGAAACTTTCACATCAAAATTCCTAAAATTCCAGTTGAAATTTTTTCGAAGTCCCTTAAAAATGTTCCAGTTTTCGTCCCAATGCTTCCCATTCCCATTGAAACTTTTCAAAACCCTCTCAAATAAGTTTAAATTCTGTGGAAGCCTTTAAAATTCTCTCTAGAATTTTCCAAATCCACCTCAACATGTTTCCAATTTCACGTCAAAATTGCTAAAATTCCAGTTGAAATTTTTTCAAAGTCCCTTCAAAATTTTCCAATTTTTGTCCCAATTCTTCCCATTCCCATTGAAACGTTTCAAATCCCTCTCAACATTGTTGAAATCCTGTTGAAAGTTTGAAAATTCTCTCTAGAATTTCGAAAATCCACCTCAATATGTTTCCAATTTCACGTCAAAATTGCTAAAATTCCAGTTGAAATTTTTTCAAAGTCCCTGAAAAACTTTCCAATTTTCGTCCCAATTCTTCCCATTCCCACTGAAACTTTTCAAATCCCTCTCAACATTGTTGAAATTCTGTTGAAGCTTTTAAAATTCTCTCTAGAATTTTCAAAATCCATGTCCACATGTTTACAATTTCACGTCAAAAAATTGCTAAAATTCCAGTTGAAATTTTTTCAAAGTCCCTTCAAAATTTTCCAATTTTCGTCCCAATTCTTCCCATTCCCATTGAAACTTTTCAAATCCCTCTCAACATTGTTGAAATCCTGTTGAAAGTTTGAAACTTCTCTCTAGAATTTTCCAAATCCACCTCAACATGTTTCCAATTTCATGTCAAAATTGCTAAAATTCCAGTTGAAATTTTTTCCAAGTCCCTTAAAAATTTTCCAATTTTCTTCCTAATTCTTCCCATTCCCATTGAAACTTTTCAAATCCCTCTCAACATTGTTGACACCGAGATGAAGCTTTTAAAATTCTCTCTAGAATTTTCCAAATCCACCTCAACATGTTTACAATTTCACGTCGAAATTGCTAAAATTCCAGTTGAAATTTTTTCTAAGTCCCTGAAAAACTTTCCAATTTTCGTCCCAATTCTTCCCATTCCCATTGAAACTTTTCAAATCCCTCTCAACATTGTTGAAATCCTCTTGAAAGTTTGAAACTTCTCTCTAGAATTTTCCAAATCCACCTCAACATGTTTCCAATTTCACGTCAAAATTGCTAAAATTCCAGGTGAAATTTTTCAAAGTCCCTGAAAAACTTACCAATTTTCGTCCCAATTCTTCCCATTCCCATTGAAACTTTTCAAATCCCTCTCAACATTGTTGAAATCCTGTTGAAAGTTTGAAACTTCTCCATAGAATTTTCCAAATCCACCTCAACATGTTTGCAATTTCACATCAAAATTGCTAAAATTCCAGTTGAAATTTTTTCAAAGTCCCTGATAAATTTTCCAATTTTCGTCCCAATTCTTCCCATTCCCATTGAAACTTTTCAAATCACTCTCAACATTGTTGAAATCCTGTTGAAAGTTTGAAACTTCTCTCTAGAATTTCGAAAATCCACCTCAACATGTTTACAATTTCACGTCAAAATTGCTAAAATTCCAGTTGAAATTTTTTCAAAGTCCCTTCAAAATTTTCCAATTTTCATCCCAATTCTTCCCATTCCCATTGAAACTTTTCAAATCCCTCTCAACATTGTTGAAATCCTGTTGAAAGTTTGAAACTTCTCTCTAGAATTTTCCAAATCCACCTCAACATGTTTCCAATTTCACGTCAAAATTGCTAAAATTCCAGTTGAAATTTTTTCAAAGTCCCTTCAAAATTTTCCAATTTTCGTCCCAATTCTTCCCATTCCCACTGAAACTTTTCAAATCCCTCTCAACATTGTTGAAATCCTGTTGAAAGTTTTAAAATTCTCTCTAGAATTTTCCAAATCCACCTCAACATGTTTCCAATTTCACGTCAAAATTGCTAAAATTCCAGTTGAAATTTTTTCAAAGTCCCTGATAAATTTTCCAATTTTCGTCCCAATTCTTCCCATTCCCATTGAAACTTTTCAAATCCCTCTCAACATTGTTGAAATCCTGTTGAAAGTTTGAAACTTCTCCATAGAATTTTCCAAATCCACCTCAATAAGTTTGCAATTTCACGTCAAAATTGCTAAAATTCCAGGTGAAATTTTTTCAAAGTCCCTTCAAAATTTTCCAATTTTCGTCCCAATTCTTCCCATTCCCATTGAAACTTTTCAAATCCCTCTCAACATTGTTGAAATCCTGTTGAAAGTTTGAAACTTCTCTCTAGAATTTTCCAAATCCACCTCAACATGTTTCCAATTTCACGTCAAAATTGCTAAAATTCCAGTTGAAATTTTTTCCAAGTCCATTCAAAATTTTCCAATTTTCGTCCCAATTCTTCCCATTCCCATTGAAACTTTTCAAATCCCTCTCAACATTGTTGAAATCCTCTTGAAATTTTGAAACATGTCTCTAGAATTTTCCAAATCCACCTCAACATGTTTCCAATTTCACGTCAAAATTGCTAAAATTCCAGTTGAAATTTTTTCAAAGTCCCTTCAAAATTTTCCAATTTTCATCCCAATTCTTCCCATTCCCACTGAAACTTTTCAAATCCCTCTCAACATTGTTGAAATCCTGTTGAAAGTTTTAAAATTCTCTCTAGAATTTTCCAAATCCACCTCAACATGTTTACAATTTCACGTCAAAATTCCTAAAATTCCAGGTGAAATTTTTTCAAAGTCCCTTCAAAATTTTCCAATTTTCGTCCCAATTCTTCCCATTCCCACTGAAACTTTTCAAATCCCTCTCAACATTGTTGAAATTCTGTTGAAAGTTTTAAAATTCTCTCTATAATTTTCCAAATCCACCTCAACATGTTTCCAATTTCACGTCAAAATTGCTAAAATTCCAGTTGAAATTTTTTCAAAGTCCCTTCAAAATTTTCCAATTTTTGTCCCAATTCTTCCCATTCCCATTGAAACTTCTCAAATCCCTCTCAACATTGTTGAAATCATCTTGAAAGTTTGAAACATATCTCTAGAATTTTCCAAATCCACCTCAACATGTTTACAATTTCACATCAAAATTGCTAAAATTCCAGTTGAAATTTTTTCCAAGTCCCTTCAAAATTTTCCAATTTTCGTCCCAATTCTTCCCATTCCCATTGAAACTTTTCAAATCCCTCTCAACATTGTTGAAATCCTGTTGAAAGTTTGAAGCTTCTCTCTAGAATTTTCAAAATCCATCTCAACATGTTTACAATTTCACGTCAAAATTGCCTCTATCTGAGAGGGCAGGAGGTCCATCTCCTTTTGGGGGGTACCTCCCTGGGACCTTTCCGACTGGCACGTCAGGGTGTTACTCCACAAGTCGATCTCCCTTTCGCACTCCCTGATGGTCCTCAGCGTCTCAACCTCCTCCTTAAGTTTGATGACCATGTCGAGCAGATCTTGCACCTGCTCACACCTCACACAGGTGGAGTGCTGGCCTCCCTCCCCCAGCAGCAGGCTGTGGCACTCCCTGCAGCCGAGACCTGAACAGCCACCGTTCGGGACAGAGCCTCAGTCTGCGTAGCCACAGTCTGTTAGAGACAAGCTCTCCTCCTGGAGACGACCATGGTCGTCAGCAGTCTGGGGCGCTGGCAATAAGCTAGAGGGGCTGACAAGCAACAAGTGCTCTCTGCACCCTGCTGCACAAGCTACCACACCTGCTGCTGCAGCACAGTGTGGGTGGGACTCACCCGCTACACAAGCTGGTTGCTCCTCCCTGCACCTGGTGACGAGTCGCTGCCCTCCCAAAGGCTTTTTCAAGGCAAGGGGAGGGGGTGTGGTCGCCGTCACCGTGGGAACGCCCCCGCCACGTCAGCCGCTCTCTCGCAATGGCTGCCGGGGCTTTGGCGATCGGGACCCGCCGGGAATCACGCTGTCCCTGTACGTTTCCCTCTGAGCTTCCTGATCTCGGCTGAACCTCGTGGTCGGCTGAACCCCGCCGGCTCCGGCTCTCGCTGGGCTGGCTCCGATCAGCTGACTGAATGCTAGTATCGAGTTTCAGCCGCTTTTAAACCTCCCGCGTCACCGTGGGAACGCCCCCCGCCACGTCAGCCGCTCTCTCGCAATGGCTGCCGGGGCTTTGGCAATCGGGAGCCGCCGGGAATCACGCTGTCCCTGGGCGGTTCCCTCTGAGATTATAATCTCGGCAGAACCTCGTGGTCGGTTGAACCCTGCCGGCTCCGGCTCTCGCTGGGCTGGCTCCGATCGGTTCCCTTCAAAATTTGGGAAATCCCGGTGAAACTTTTGAAATTCTCAGGAAATTTTCCAAATCCCCGACAAAATGGTGACACTTTCACGTCAAAATCTCTAAAACTACAGTGGAGATTCATAAAATCAATGTTGACATGTTTGGAGTTCCCTTCAAAATGTTGGAAATCCCGGAGAAAATTTGGAAATTCTCAGGAAATTTTCCAAATCCCTGACAAAATTATGAAACTTTCACATCAAAATTCCTAAAATTCCAGTTGAAATTTTTTCGAAGTCCCTTAAAAATGTTCCAATTTTCGTCCCAATGCTTCCCATTCCCATTGAAACTTTTCAAAACCCTCTCAAATAAGTTTAAATTCTGTGGAAGCCTTTAAAATTCTCTCTAGAATTTTCCAAATCCACCTCAACATGTTTCCAATTTCACGTCAAAATTGCTAAAATTCCAGTTGAAATTTTTTCAAAGTCCCTTCAAAATTTTCCAATTTTTGTCCCAATTCTTCCCATTCCCATTGAAACGTTTCAAATCCCTCTCAACATTGTTGAAATCCTGTTGAAAGTTTGAAAATTCTCTCTAGAATTTCGAAAATCCACCTCAACATGTTTCCAATTTCACGTCAAAATTGCTAAAATTCCAGTTGAAATTTTTTCAAAGTCCCTTCAAAATTTTCCAATTTTCGTCCCAATTCTTCCCATTCCCACTGAAACTTTTCAAATCCCTCTCAACATTGTTGAAATTCTGTTGAAGCTTTTAAAATTCTCTCTAGAATTTTCAAAATCCATGTCCACATGTTTACAATTTCACGTCAAAAAATTGCTAAAATTCCAGTTGAAATTTTTTCAAAGTCCCTTCAAAATTTTCCAATTTTCGTCCCAATTCTTCCCATTCCCATTGAAACTTTTCAAATCCCTCTCAACATTGTTGAAATCCTGTTGAAAGTTTGAAACTTCTCTCTAGAATTTTCCAAATCCACCTCAACATGTTTCCAATTTCATGTCAAAATTGCTAAAATTCCAGTTGAAATTTTTTCCAAGTCCCTTAAAAATTTTCCAATTTTCTTCCTAATTCTTCCCATTCCCATTGAAACTTTTCAAATCCCTCTCAACATTGTTGACACCGAGATGAAGCTTTTAAAATTCTCTCTAGAATTTTCCAAATCCACCTCAACATGTTTACAATTTCACGTCGAAATTGCTAAAATTCCAGTTGAAATTTTTTCTAAGTCCCTGAAAAACTTTCCAATTTTCATCCCAATTCTTCCCATTCCCATTGAAACTTTTCAAATCCCTCTCAACATTGTTGAAATCCTGTTGAAAGTTTGAAACTTCTCTCTAGAATTTTCCAAATCCACCTCAACATGTTTCCAATTTCACGTCAAAATTGCTAAAATTCCAGGTGAAATTTTTCAAAGTCCCTGAAAAACTTACCAATTTTCGTCCCAATTCTTCCCATTCCCATTGAAACTTTTCAAATCCCTCTCAACATTGTTGAAATCCTGTTGAAAGTTTGAAACTTCTCCATAGAATTTTCCAAATCCACCTCAATATGTTTGCAATTTCACGTCAAAATTGCTAAAATTCCAGGTGAAATTTTTTCAAAGTCCCTTCAAAATTTTCCAATTTTCGTCCCAATTCTTCCCATTCCCATTGAAACTTTTCAAATCCCTCTCAACATTGTTGAAATCCTCTTGAAATTTTGAAACATGTCTCTAGAATTTTCCAAATCCACCTCAACATGTTTCCAATTTCACGTCAAAATTGCTAAAATTCCAGTTGAAATTTTTTCAAAGTCCCTTCAAAATTTTCCAATTTTCGTCCCAATTCTTCCCACTCCCACTGAAACTTTTCAAATCCCTCTCAACATTGTTGAAATCCTGTTGAAACCTTTACAAGTCTCTCTAGAATTTTCCAAATCCACCTCAACATGTTTCCAATTTCACGTCAAAATTGCTAAAATTCCAGTTGAAATTTTTTCCAAGTCCCTTCAAAATTTTCCAATTTTCGTCTCAATGCTTCCCATTCCCATTGAAACTTTTCAAATCCCTCTCAACAGTGTTGACACCCAGATGAAGCTTTTAAAATTCTCTCTAGAATTTTCCAAATCCACCTCAACATGTTTCCAATTTCACGTCAAAATTGCTAAAATTCCAGTTGAAATTTTTTCAAAGTCCCTTCAAAATTTTCCAATTTTCGTCCCAATTCTTCCCATTCCCACTGAAACTTTTCAAATCCCTCTCAACATTGTTGAAATCCTGTTGAAAGTTTTAAAATTCTCTCTAGAATTTTCCAAATCCACCTCAACATGTTTCCAATTTCACGTCAAAATTGCTAAAATTCCAGTTGAAATTTTTTCAAAGTCCCTGATAAATTTTCCAATTTTCGTCCCAATTCTTCCCATTCCCATTGAAACTTTTCAAATCCCTCTCAACATTGTTGACACCCAGATGAAGATTTTAAAATTCTCTCTAGAATTTTCCAAATCCACCTCAACATGTTTCCAATTTCACGTCAAAATTGCTAAAATTCCAGTTGAAATTTTTTCAAAGTCCCTTCAAAATTTTCCAATTTTCGTCCCAATTCTTCCCATTCCCATTGAAACTTTTCAAATCCCTCTCAACATTGTTGAAATCCTGTTGAAAGTTTGAAACTTCTCCATAGAATTTTCCAAATCCACCTCAATATGTTTGCAATTTCACGTCAAAATTGCTAAAATTCCAGGTGAAATTTTTTCAAAGTCCCTTCAAAATTTTCCAATTTTCGTCCCAATTCTTCCCATTCCCATTGAAACTTTTCAAATCCCTCTCAACATTGTTGAAATCCTCTTGAAATTTTGAAACATGTCTCTAGAATTTTCCAAATCCACCTCAACATGTTTCCAATTTCACGTCAAAATTGCTAAAATTCCAGGTGAAATTTTTTCAAAGTCCCTTCAAAATTTTCCAATTTTCGTCCCAATTCTTCCCAGTCCCACTGAAACTTTTCAAATCCCTCTCAACATTGTTGAAATCCTGTTGAAAGTTTTAAAATTCTCTCTAGAATTTTCCAAATCCACCTCAACATGTTTACAATTTCACGTCAAAATTCCTAAAATTCCAGGTGAAATTTTTTCAAAGTCCCTTCAAAATTTTCCAATTTTCGTCCCAATTCTTCCCATTCCCACTGAAACTTTTCAAATCCCTCTCAACATTGTTGAAATTCTGTTGAAAGTTTTAAAATTCTCTCTAGAATTTTCCAAATCCACCTCAACATGTTTCCAATTTCACGTCAAAATTGCTAAAATTCCAGATGAAATTTTTTCCAAGTCCCTTCAAAATTTTCCAATTTTCGTCCCAATTCTTCCCATTCCCATTGAAACTTTTCAAATCCCTCTCAACATTGTTGAAATCCTGTTGAAAGTTTGAAACTTCTCTCTAGAATTTCGAAAATCCACCTCAACATGTTTACAATTTCACGTCAAAATTGCTAAAATTCCAGTTGAAATTTTTTCAAAGTCCCTTCAAAATTTTCCAATTTTCATCCCAATTCTTCCCATTCCCATTGAAACTTTTCAAATCCCTCTCAACATTGTTGAAATCCTGTTGAAAGTTTGAAACTTCTCCATAGAATTTTCAAAATCCACCTCAATATGTTTGCAATTTCACGTCAAAATTGCTAAAATTCCAGTTGAAATTTTTTCAAAGTCCCTTCAAAATTTTCCAATTTTCGTCCCAATTCTTCCCATTCCCATTGAAACTTTTCAAATCCCTCTCAACATTGTTGAAATCCTCTTGAAATTTTGAAACATGTCTCTAGAATTTTCCAAATCCACCTCAACATGTTTCCAATTTCACGTCAAAATTGCTAAAATTCCAGTTGAAATTTTTTCAAAGTCCCTTCAAATTTTCCAATTTTCGTCCCAATTCTTCCCATTCCCACTGAAACTTTTCAAATCCCTCTCAACATTGTTGAAATCCTGTTGAAACCTTTACAAGTCTCTCTAGAATTTTCCAAATCCACCTCAACATGTTTCCAATTTCACGTCAAAATTGCTAAAATTCCAGTTGAAATTTTTTCAAAGTCCCTTCAAAATTTTCCAATTTTCGTCCCAATTCTTCCCATTCCCATTGAAACTTTTCAAATCCCTCTCAACAGTGTTGACACCCAGATGAAGATTTTAAAATTCTCTCTAGAATTTTCCAAATCCACCTCAACATGTTTACAATTTCACGTCAAAATTGCTAAAATTCCAGTTGAAATTTTTTCCAAGTCCCTGAAAAACTTTCCAATTTTCGTCCCAATTCTTCCCATTCCCATTGAAACTTTTCAAATCCCTCTCAACATTGTTGAAATCCTCTTGAAAGTTTGAAACTTCTCTCTAGAATTTTCCAAATCCACCTCAACATGTTTCCAATTTCACGTCAAAATTGCTAAAATTCCAGTTGAAATTTTTTCAAAGTCCCTGATAAATTTTCCAATTTTCGTCCCAATTCTTCCCATTCCCATTGAAACTTTTCAAATCCCTCTCAACATTGTTGACACCCAGATGAAGCTTTTAAAATTCTCTCTAGAATTTTCCAAATCCACCTCAACATGTTTACAATTTCACGTCAAAATTGCTAAAATTCCAGTTGAAATTTTTTCAAAGTCCCTTCAAAATTTTCCAATTTTCATCCCAATTCTTCCCATTCCCATTGAAACTTTTCAAATCCCTCTCAACATTGTTGAAATCCTGTTGAAAGTTTGAAACTTCTCCATAGAATTTTCCAAATCCACCTCAATATGTTTGCAATTTCACGTCAAAATTGCTAAAATTCCAGGTGAAATTTTTTCAAAGTCCCTTCAAAATTTTCCAATTTTCGTCCCAATTCTTCCCATTCCCATTGAAACTTTTCAAATCCCTCTCAACATTGTTGAAATCCTGTTGAAAGTTTGAAACTTCTCTCTAGAATTTTCCAAATCCACCTCAACATGTTTACAATTTCACGTCAAAATTGCTAAAATTCCAGGTGAAATTTTTTCCAAGTCCATTCAAAATTTTCCAATTTTCGTCCCAATTCTTCCCATTCCCATTGAAACTTTTCAAATCCCTCTCAACATTGTTGAAATCCTCTTGAAATTTTGAAACATGTCTCTAGAATTTTCCAAATCCACCTCAACATGTTTCCAATTTCACGTCAAAATTGCTAAAATTCCAGTTGAAATTTTTTCAAAGTCCCTTCAAAATTTTCCAATTTTCGTCCCAATTCTTCCCATTCCCACTGAAACTTTTCAAATCCCTCTCAACATTGTTGAAATTCTGTTGAAAGTTTTAAAATTCTCTCTAGAATTTTCCAAATCCACCTCAACATGTTTCCAATTTCACGTCAAAATTGCTAAAATTCCAGTTGAAATTTTTTCCAAGTCCCTTCAAAATTTTCCATTTTTCGTCCCAATTCTTCCCATTCCCATTGAAACTTTTCAAATCCCTCTCAACATTGTTGACACCGAGATGAAGCTTTTAAAATTCTCTCTAGAATTTTCCAAATCCACCTCAACATGTTTACAATTTCACGTCGAAATTGCTAAAATTCCAGTTGAAATTTTTTCTAAGTCCCTGAAAAACTTTCCAATTTTCGTCCCAATTCTTCCCATTCCCATTGAAACTTTTCAAATCCCTCTCAACATTGTTGAAATCCTGTTGAAAGTTTGAAACTTCTCTCTAGAATTTTCCAAATCCACCTCAACATGTTTCCAATTTCACGTCAAAATTGCTAAAATTCCAGTTGAAATTTTTTCAAAGTCCCTTCATAATTTTCCAATTTTTGTCCCAATTCTTCCCATTCCCATTGAAACTTTCCAAATCCCTCTCAACATTGTTGAAATCCTCTTGAAAGTTTGAAACATATCTCTAGAATTTCGAAAATCCACCTCAACATGTTTACAATTTCACGTCAAAATTGCTAAAATTCCAGTTGAAATTTTTTCAAAGTCCCTTCAAAATTTTCCAATTTTCGTCCCAATTCTTCCCATTCCCACTGAAACTTTTCAAATCCCTCTCAACATTGTTGAAATCCTGTTGAAAGTTTTTAAATTCTCTATAGAATTTTCCAAATCCACCTCAACATGTTTCCAATTTCACGTCAAAATTGCTAAAATTCCAGTTGAAATTTTTTCCAAGTCCCTTCAAAATTTTCCAATTTTCGTCCCAATTCTTCCCATTCCCATTGAAACTTTTCAAATCCCTCTCAACAGTGTTGACACCCAGATGAAGATTTTAAAATTCTCTCTAGAATTTTCCAAATCCACCTCAACATGTTTACAATTTCACGTCAAAATTGCTAAAATTCCAGTTGAAATTTTTTCAAAGTCCCTTCAAAATTTTCCAATTTTCGTCCCAATTCTTCCCATTCCCACTGAAACTTTTCAAATCCCTCTCAACATTGTTGAAATCCTGTTGAAAGTTTTAAAATTCTCTCTAGAATTTTCCAAATCCACCTCAACATGTTTCCAATTTCACGTCAAAATTGCTAAAATTCCAGTTGAAATTTTTTCCAAGTCCCTTCAAAATTTTCCAATTTTCGTCCCAATTCTTCCCATTCCCATTGAAACTTTTCAAATCCCTCTCAACATTGTTGAAATCCTGTTGAAAGTTTTAAAATTCTCTCTAGAATTTTCCAAATCCACCTCAACATGTTTCCAATTTCACGTCAAAATTGCTAAAATTCCAGGTGAAATTTTTTCAAAGTCCCTTCATAATTTTCCAATTTTTGTCCCAATTCTTCCCATTCCCATTGAAACTTCTCAAATCCCTCTCAACATTGTTGAAATCCTCTTGAAAGTTTGAAACATATCTCTAGAATTTTCAAAATCCACCTCAACATGTTTGCAATTTCACGTCAAAATTGCTAAAATTCCAGTTGAAATTTTTTCAAAGTCCCTGAAAAACTTTCCAATTTTCGTCCCAATTCTTCCCATTCCCATTGAAACTTTTCAAATCCCTCTCAACATTGTTGAAATCCTCTTGAAAGTTTGAAACTTCTCTCTAGAATTTTCCAAATCCACCTCAACATGTTTCCAATTTCACGTCAAAATTGCTAAAATTCCAGGAGAAATTTTTTCCAAGTCCCTTCAAAATTTTCCAATTTTCGTCCCAATTCTTCCCATTCCCATTGAAACTTTTCAAATCCCTCTCAACATTGTTGAAATCCTGTTGAAGCTTTTAAAATTCTCTCTAGAATTTTCAAAATCCACCTCAACATCTTTACAATTTCACGTCAAAATTCCTAAAAATCCAGTTGAAATTTTTTCCAAGTCCCTTCAAAATTTTCCAATTTTCGTCCCAATTCTTCCCATTCCCATTGAAACTTTTCAAATCCCTCTCAACATTTTTGAAATCCTGTTGAAAGTTTGAAACTTCTCTCTAGAATTTTCCAAATCCACCTCAACATGTTTCCAATTTCACGTCAAAATTGCTAAAATTCCAGGTGAAATTTTTTCAAAGTCCCTTCAAAATTTTCCAATTTTCGTCCCAATTCTTCCCATTCCCATTGAAACTTTTCTTAACCCTTTCAACATTGTTGAAATCCTGATGAAGTTTTTAAAATTCTCTCTAGAATTTTCCATATCCACCTCAACATGTTTCCAATTTCACGTCAAAATTGCTAAAATTCCAGGTGAAATTTTTTCCAAGTCCCTTCAAAATTTTCCAATTTTCGTCCCAATTCTTCCCATTCCCATTGAAACTTTTCAAATCCCTCTCAACAGTGTTGACACCCAGATGAAGATTTTAAAATTCTCTCTAGAATTTTCCAAATCCACCTCAACATGTTTACAATTTCACGTCAAAATTGCTAAAATTCCAGTTGAAATTTTTTCAAAGTCCCTTCAAAATTTTCCAATTTTCGTCCCAATTCTTCCCATTCCCACTGAAACTTTTCAAATCCCTCTCAACATTGTTGAAATCCTGTTGAAAGTTTTAAAATTCTCTCTAGAATTTTCCAAATCCACCTCAACATGTTTACAATTTCACGTCAAAATTGCTAAAATTCCAGTTGAAATTTTTTCAAAGTCCCTTCAAAATTTTCCAATTTTCATCCCAATTCTTCCCATTCCCATTGAAACTTTTCAAATCCCTCTCAACATTGTTGACACCCAGATGAAGCTTTTAAAATTCTCTCTAGAATTTTCCAAATCCACCTCAACATGTTTCCAATTTCACGTCAAAATTGCTAAAATTCCAGTTGAAATTTTTTCAAAGTCCCTTCAAAATTTTCCAATTTTTGTCCCAATTCTTCCCATTCCCATTGAAACTTTTCAAATCCCTCTCAACATTGTTGAAATCCTGTTGAAAGTTTGAAACTTCTCTCTAGAATTTTCCAAATCCACCTCAACATGTTTACAATTTCACGTCAAAATTGCTAAAATTCCAGTTGAAATTTTTTCAAAGTCCCTTCATAATTTTCCAATTTTTGTCCCAATTCTTCCCATTCCCATTGAAACTTTTCAAATCCCTCTCAACATTGTTGAAATCCTGTTGAAAGTTTGAAACTTCTCTCTAGAATTTTCCAAATCCACCTCAACATGTTTCCAATTTCACGTCAAAATTGCCTCTATCTGAGAGGGCAGGAGGTCCATCTCCTTTTGGGGGGTACCTCCCTGGGACCTTTCCGACTGGCACGTCAGGGTGTTACTCCACAAGTCGATCTCCCTTTCGCACTCCCTGATGGTCCTCAGCGTCTCAACCTCCTCCTTAAGTTTGACGACCATGTCGAGCAGATCTTGCACCTGCTCACACCTCACACAGGTGGAGTGCTGGCCTCCCTCCCCCAGCAGCACGCTGTGGCACTCCCTGCAGCCGAGACCTGAACAGCCACCGTTCGGGACAGAGCCTCAGTCTGCGTAGCCACAGTCTGTTAGAGACAAGCTCTCCTCCTGGAGACGACCATGGTCGTCAGCAGTCTGGGGCGCTGGCAATAAGCTAGAGGGGCTGACAAGCAACAAGTGCTCTCTGCACCCTGCTGCACAAGCTACCACACCTGCTGCTGCAGCACAGTGTGGGTGGGACTCACCCGCTACACAAGCTGGTTGCTCCTCCCTGCACCTGGTGACGAGTCGCTGCCCTCCCAAAGGCTTTTTCAAGGCAAGGGGAGGGGGTGTGGTCGCCGTCACCGTGGGAACGCCCCCGCCACGTCAGCCGCTCTCTCGCAATGGCTGCCGGGGCTTTGGCGATCGGGACCCGCCGGGAATCACGCTGTCCCTGTACGTTTCCCTCTGAGCTTCCTGATCTCGGCTGAACCTCGTGGTCAGCTGAACCCCGCCGGCTCCGGATCTCGCTGGGCTGGCTCCGATCAGCTGACTGAATGCTAGTATCGAGTTTCAGCCGCTTTTAAACCTCCCGCATCACCGTGGGAACGCCCCCCGCCACGTCAGCCGCTCTCTCGCAATGGCTGCTGGGGCTTTGGCGATCGGGAGCCGCCGGGAATCACGCTGTCCCTGTACGGTTCCCTCTGAGATTATAATCTCGGCAGAACCTCGTGGTCGGTTGAACCCTGCCGGCTCCGGCTCTCGCTGGGCTGGCTCCGATCGGTTCCCTTCAAAATTTGGGAAATCCCGGTGAAACTTTTGAAATTCTCAGGAAATTTTCCAAATCCCCGACAAAATGGTGACACTTTCACGTCAAAATCTCTAAAACTACAGTGGAGATTCATAAAATCAATGTTGACATGTTTGGAGTTCCCTTCAAAATGTTGGAAATCCCGGAGAAAATTTGGAAATTCTCAGGAAATTTTCCAAATCCCTGATAAAATTATGAAACTTTCACATCAAAATTCCTAAAATTCCAGTTGAAATTTTTTCGAAGTCCCTTAAAAATGTTCCAATTTTCGTCCCAATGCTTCCCATTCCCATTGAAACTTTTCAAAACCCTCTCAAATAAGTTTAAATTCTGTGGAAGCCTTTAAAATTCTCTCTAGAATTTTCCAAATCCACCTCAACATGTTTCCAATTTCACGTCAAAATTGCTAAAATTCCAGGTGAAATTTTTTCAAAGTCCCTTCAAAGTTTTCCAATTTTTGTCCCAGTTCTTCCCATTCCCATTGAAACTTTTCAAATCCCTCTCAACATTGTTGAAATCCTGTTGAAAGTTTGAAAATTCTCTCTAGAATTTCGAAAATCCACCTCAACATGTTTCCAATTTCACGTCAAAATTGCTAAAATTCCAGTTGAAATTTTTTCAAAGTCCCTTCAAAATTTTCCAATTTTCGTCCCAATTCTTCCCATTCCCACTGAAACTTTTCAAATCCCTCTCAACATTGTTGAAATTCTGTTGAAGCTTTTAAAATTCTCTCTAGAATTTTCCAAATCCACCTCAACATCTTTATAATTTCACGTCAAAATTGCTAAAATTCCAGTTGAAATTTTTTCAAAGTCCCTTCAAAATTTTCCATTTTTCGTCCCAATTCTTCCCATTCCCATTGAAACTTTTCAAATCCCTCTCAACATTGTTGAAATCCTGTTGAAAGTTTGAAACTTCTCTCTAGAATTTTCCAAATCCACCTCAACATGTTTCCAATTTCATGTCAAAATTGCTAAAATTCCAGTTGAAATTTTTTCCAAGTCCCTTCAAAATTTTCCAATTTTCTTCCTAATTCTTCCCATTCCCATTGAAACTTTTCAAATCCCTCTCAACATTGTTGACACCGAGATGAAGCTTTTAAAATTCTCTCTAGAATTTTCCAAATCCACCTCAACATGTTTACAATTTCACGTCAAAATTGCTAAAATTCCAGGTGAAATTTTTTCAAAGTCCCTTCAAAATTTTCCAATTTTCGTCCCAATTCTTCCCATTCCCATTGAAACTTTTCAAATCACTCTCAACATTGTTGAAATCCTCTTGAAATTTTGAAACATATCTCTAGAATTTTCCAAATCCACCTCAACATGTTTACAATTTCACATCAAAATTGCTAAAATTCCAGTTGAAATTTTTCCCAAGTCCCTGAAAAACTTTCCAATTTTCTTCCCAATTCTTCACATTCCCATTAAAACTTTTAAAAACCCTTTCAACATTGTTGAAACCCTGATGAAGTTTTTAAAATTCTCTCTAGAATTTTCCAAATCCACCTCAACATGTTTCCAATTTCACGTCAAAATTGCTAAAATTACAGTTGAAATTTTTTCCAAGTCCCTGAAAAACTTTCCAATTTTTGTCCCAATTCTTCCCATTCCCATTGAAACTTCTCAAATCCCTCTCAACATTGTTGAAATCACCTTGAAAGTTTGAAACTTCTCTCTAGAATTTTCCAAATCCACCTCAACATGTTTACAATTTCACATCAAAATTGCTAAAATTCCAGCTGACATTTTTTCAAAGTCCCTTCAAAATTTTCCAATTTCCGTCCCAATTCTTCCCATTCCCATTGAAACTTTTCAAATCCCTCTCAACATTTTTGAAATTCTGTTGAAGCTTTTAAAATTCTCTCTAGAATTTTCCAAATCCACCTCAACATGTTTACAATTTCACATCAAAATTGCTAAAATTCCAGTTGAAATTTTTTCCAAGTCCCTGAAAAATTTTTCCAATTTTCGTCCCAATTCTTCCCATTCCCATTGAAACTTTTCAAATCCCTCTCAACATTGTTGAAATCCTGTTGAAAGTTTGAAACTTCTCTCTAGAATTTTCCAAATCCACCTCAACATGTTTCCAATTTCACGTCAAAATTGCTAAAATTCCAGTTGAAATTTTTTCAAAGTCCCTTCAAAATTTTCCAATTTTCGTCCCAATTCTTCCCATTCCCATTGAAACTTTTCAAATCCCTCTCAACATTGTTGAAATCCTCTTGGAAGTTTGAAACTTCTCTCTAGAATTTTCCAAATCCACCTCAACATGTTTACAATTTCACATCAAAATTGCTAAAATTCCAGTTGAAAATTTTTCAAAGTCCCTGAAAAACTTTCCAATTTTCGTCCCAATTCTTCCCATTCCCATTAAAACTTTTAAAAACCCTTTCAACATTGTTGAAATCCTGATGAAGTTTTTAAAATTCTCTCTAGAATTTTCCAAATCCACCTCAACATGTTTCCAATTTCACGTCAAAATTGCTAAAATTCCAGGTGAAATTTTTTCAAAGTCCCTTCAAAATTTTCCAATTTTCGTCCCAATTCTTCACATTCCCATTGAAACTTTTCAAATCCCTCTCAACATTGTTGAAATCCTGTTGAAACCTTTACAAGTCTCTCTAGAATTTTCCAAATCCACCTCAATATCTTTACAATTTCACGTCAAAATTGCTAAAATTCCAGTTGAAATTTTTTCGAAGTCCCTTAAAAATGTTCCAATTTTCGTCCCAATGCTTCCCATTCCCATTGAAACTTTTCAAAACCCTCTCAAATAAGTTTAAATTCTGTGGAAGCCTTTAAAATTCTCTCTAGAATTTTCCAAATCCACCTCAACATGTTTCCAATTTCACGTCAAAATTGCTAAAATTCCAGGTGAAATTTTTTCAAAGTCCCTTCAAAATTTTCCAATTTTTGTCCCAATTCTTCCCATTCCCATTGAAACTTTTCAAATCCCTCTCAACATTGTTGAAATCCTGTTGAAAGTTTGAAACTTCTCTCTAGAATTTTCCAAATCCACCTCAACATGTTTACAATTTCATGTCAAAATTGCTAAAATTCCAGTTGAAATTTTTTCCAAGTCCCTTCAAAATTTTCCAAATTCTTCCTAATTCTTCCCATTCCCATTGAAACTTTTCAAATCCCTCTCAACATTGTTGAAATTCTGTTGAAGCTTTTAAAATTCTCTCTAGAATTTTCCAAATCCACCTCAACATGTTTACAATTTCACATCAAAATTGCTAAAATTCCAGTTGAAATTTTTTCCAAGTCCCTGAAAAACTTTCCAATTTTCGTCCCAATTCTTCCCATTCCCATTGAAACTTTTCAAATCCCTCTCAACATTGTTGAAATCCTGTTGAAAGTTTGAAACTTCTCTCTAGAATTTTCCAAATCCACCTCAACATGTTTCCAATTTCACGTCAAAATTGCTAAAATTCCAGGTGAAATTTTTTCAAAGTCCCTTCAAAATTTTCCAATTTTCGTCCCAATTCTTCCCATTCCGGTTGAAACTTCTCAAATCCCTCTCAACATTGTTGAAATCCTCTTGAAAGTTTGAAACATATCTCTAGAATTTTCAAAATCCACCTCAACATGTTTACAATTTCACGTCAAAATTGCTAAAATTACAGTTGAAATTTTTTCCAAGTCCCTTCAAAATTTTCCAATTTTTGTCCCAATTCTTCCCATTCCCATTGAAACTTTTCAAATCCCTCTCAACATTGTTGAAATCCTCTTGAAAGTTTGAAACTTCTCTCTAGAATTTTCCAAATCCACCTCAACATGTTTACAATTTCACATCAAAATTGCTAAAATTCCAGTTGAAAATTTTTCAAAGTCCCTTCAAAATTTTCCAATTTTTGTCCCAATTCTTCCCATAACCATTGAAACTTTTAAAAACCCTTTCAACATTGTTGAAATCCTGATGAAGTTTTAAAAATTCTCTCTAGAATTTTCCAAATCCACCTCAACATGTTTCCAATTTCACGTCAAAATTGCTAAAATTCCAGGTGAAATTTTTTCAAAGTCCCTTCAAAATTTTCCAATTTTCGTCCCAATTCTTCACATTCCCATTGAAACTTTTCAAATCCCTCTCAACATTGTTGAAATCCTGTTGAAACCTTTACAAGTCTCTCTAGAATTTTCCAAATCCACCTCAATATCTTTACAATTTCACGTCAAAATTGCTAAAATTCCAGTTGAAATTTTTTCGAAGTCCCTTAAAAATGTTCCAATTTTCGTCCCAATGCTTCCCATTCCCATTGAAACTTTTCAAAACCCTCTCAAATAAGTTTAAATTCTGTGGAAGCCTTTAAAATTCTCTCTAGAATTTTCCAAATCCACCTCAACATGTTTCCAATTTCACGTCAAAATTGCTAAAATTCCAGGTGAAATTTTTTCAAAGTCCCTTCAAAATTTTCCAATTTTTGTCCCAATTCTTCCCATTCCCATTGAAACTTTTCAAATCCCTCTCAACATTGTTGAAATCCTGTTGAAAGTTTGAAACTTCTCTCTAGAATTTTCCAAATCCACCTCAACATGTTTACAATTTCATGTCAAAATTGCTAAAATTCCAGTTGAAATTTTTTCCAAGTCCCTTCAAAATTTTCCAAATTCTTCCTAATTCTTCCCATTCCCATTGAAACTTTTCAAATCCCTCTCAACATTGTTGAAATTCTGTTGAAGCTTTTAAAATTCTCTCTAGAATTTTCCAAATCCACCTCAACATGTTTACAATTTCACATCAAAATTGCTAAAATTCCAGTTGAAATTTTTTCCAAGTCCCTTCAAAATTTTCCAATTTTCGTCCCAATTCTTCCCATTCCCATTGAAACTTTTAAAATCCCTCTCAACATTGTTGAAATTCTGTTGAAGCTTTTAAAATTCTCTCTAGAATTTTCCAAATCCACCTCAACATGTTTACAATTTCACATCAAAATTGCTAAAATTCCAGTTGAAATTTTTTCCAAGTCCCTGAAAAACTTTCCAATTTTCGTCCCAATTCTTCCCATTCCCATTGAAACTTTTCAAATCCCTCTCAACATTGTTGAAATCCTGTTGAAAGTTTGAAACTTCTCTCTAGAATTTTCCAAATCCACCTCAACATGTTTCCAATTTCACGTCAAAATTGCTAAAATTCCAGGTGAAATTTTTTCAAAGTCCCTTCAAAATTTTCCAATTTTCGTCCCAATTCTTCCCATTCCGGTTGAAACTTCTCAAATCCCTCTCAACATTGTTGAAATCCTCTTGAAAGTTTGAAACATATCTCTAGAATTTTCAAAATCCACCTCAACATGTTTACAATTTCACGTCAAAATTGCTAAAATTACAGTTGAAATTTTTTCAAAGTCCCTTCAAAATTTTCCAATTTTTGTCCCAATTCTTCCCATAACCATTGAAACTTCTCAAATCCCTCTCAACATTGTTGAAATCATCTTGAAAGTTTGAAAATTCTCTCTAGAATTTTCCAAATCCACCTCAACATGTTTACAATTTCACATCAAAATTGCTAAAATTCCAGTTGAAATTTTTTCAAAGTCCCTTCAAAATTTTCCAATTTTCGTCCCAATTCTTCCCATTCCCATTGAAACTTTTAAAATCCCTCTCAACATTGTTGAAATTCTGTTGAAGCTTTTAAAATTCTCTCTAGAATTTTCCAAATCCACCTCAACATGTTTACAATTTCACATCAAAATTGCTAAAATTCCAGTTGAAATTTTTTCCAAGTCCCTGAAAAACTTTCCAATTTTCGTCCCAATTCTTCCCATTCCCATTGAAACTTTTCAAATCCCTCTCAACATTGTTGAAATCCTCTTGAAAGTTTGAAACTTCTCTCTAGAATTTTCCAAATCCACCTCAACATGTTTCCAATTTCACGTCAAAATTGCTAAAATTCCAGTTGAAATTTTTTCAAAGTCCCTGAAAAACTTTCCAATTTTCGTCCCAATTCTTCCCATTCCCATTGAAACTTTTCAAATCCCTCTCAACATTGTTGAAATCCTGTTGAAAGTTTGAAACTTCTCTCTAGAATTTTCCAAATCCACCTCAACATGTTTCCAATTTCACGTCAAAATTGCTAAAATTCCAGTTGAAATTTTTTCAAAGTCCCTTCAAAATTTTCCAATTTTCGTCCCAATTCTTCCCATTCCCGTTGAAACTTCCCAAATCCCTCTCAACATTGTTGAAATCCTCTTGAAAGTTTGAAACATATCTCTAGAATTTTCAAAATCCACCTCAACATGTTTACAATTTCACATCAAAATTGCTAAAATTCCAGTTGAAATTTTTTCAAAGTCCCTGAAAAACTTTCCAATTTTCGTCCCAATTCTTCCCATTCCCATTGAAACTTTTCAAATCCCTCTCAACATTGTTGAAATCCTCTTGAAAGTTTGAAACTTCTGTCTAGAATTTTCCAAATCCACCTCAACATGTTTCCAATTTCGTGTCAAAATTGCTAAAATTCCAGTTGAAATTTTTTCCAAGTCCCTTCAAAATTTTCCCATTTTCTTCCTAATTCTTCCCATTCCCATTGAAACTTTTCAAATCCCTCTCAACATTGTTGAAATTCTGTTGAAGCTTTTAAAATTCTCTCTAGAATTTTCAAAATCCACCTCAACATGTTTACAATTTCACATCAAAATTGCTAAAATTCCAGGTGAAATTTTTTCCAAGTCCCTTCAAAATTTTCCAATTTTCGTCCCAATTCTTCCCATTCCCATTGAAACTTTTCAAATCCCTCTCAACATTGTTGAAATCCTGTTGAAAGTTTGAAACTTCTCTCTAGAATTTTCCAAATCCACCTCAACATGTTTACAATTTCACGTCAAAATTGCTAAAATTCCAGTTGAAATTTTTTCAAAGTCCCTTCAAAATTTTCCAATTTTCGTCCCAATTCTTCCCATTCCCATTGAAACTTTTAAAATCCCTCTCAACATTGTTGAAATTCTGTTGAAGCTTTTAAAATTCTCTCTAGAATTTTCCAAATCCACCTCAACATGTTTACAATTTCACATCAAAATTGCTAAAATTCCAGTTGAAATTTTTTCCAAGTCCCTGAAAAACTTTCCAATTTTCGTCCCAATTCTTCCCATTCCCATTGAAACTTTTCAAATCCCTCTCAACATTGTTGAAATCCTGTTGAAAGTTTGAAACTTCTCTCTAGAATTTTCCAAATCCACCTCAACATGTTTCCAATTTCACGTCAAAATTGCTAAAATTCCAGGTGAAATTTTTTCAAAGTCCCTTCAAAATTTTCCAATTTTCGTCCCAATTCTTCCCATTCCCATTGAAACTTCTCAAATCCCTCTCAACGTTGTTGAAATCCTCTTGAAAGTTTGAAACATATCTCTAGAATTTTCAAAATCCACCTCAACATGTTTACAATTTCACATCAAAATTGCTAAAATTCCAGTTGAAATTTTTTCAAAGTCCCTGAAAAACTTTCCAATTTTCGTCCCAATTCTTCCCATTCCCATTGAAACTTTTCAAATCCCTCTCAACATTGTTGAAATCCTCTTGAAAGTTTGAAACTTCTGTCTAGAATTTTCCAAATCCACCTCAACATCTTTACAATTTCACGTCAAAATTGCTAAAATTCCAGGTGAAATTTTTTCAAAGTCCCTTCAAAATTTTCCAATTTTCGTCCCAATTCTTCACATTCCCATTGAAACTTTTCAAATCCCTCTCAACATTGTTGAAATCCTGTTGAAACCTTTACAAGTCTCTCTAGAATTTTCCAAATCCACCTCAATATCTTTACAATTTCACGTCAAAATTGCTAAAATTCCAGTTGAAATTTTTTCGAAGTCCCTTAAAAATGTTCCAATTTTCGTCCCAATGCTTCCCATTCCCATTGAAACTTTTCAAAACCCTCTCAAATAAGTTTAAATTCTGTGGAAGCCTTTAAAATTCTCTCTAGAATTTTCCAAATCCACCTCAACATGTTTCCAATTTCACGTCAAAATTGCTAAAATTCCAGGTGAAATTTTTTCAAAGTCCCTTCAAAATTTTCCAATTTTTGTCCCAATTCTTCCCATTCCCATTGAAACTTTTCAAATCCCTCTCAACATTGTTGAAATCCTGTTGAAAGTTTGAAACTTCTCTCTAGAATTTTCCAAATCCACCTCAACATGTTTACAATTTCATGTCAAAATTGCTAAAATTCCAGTTGAAATTTTTTCCAAGTCCCTTCAAAATTTTCCAAATTCTTCCTAATTCTTCCCATTCCCATTGAAACTTTTCAAATCCCTCTCAACATTGTTGAAATTCTGTTGAAGCTTTTAAAATTCTCTCTAGAATTTTCCAAATCCACCTCAACATGTTTACAATTTCACATCAAAATTGCTAAAATTCCAGTTGAAATTTTTTCCAAGTCCCTTCAAAATTTTCCAATTTTCGTCCCAATTCTTCCCATTCCCATTGAAACTTTTCAAATCCCTCTCAACATTGTTGAAATTCTGTTGAAGCTTTTAAAATTCTCTCTAGAATTTTCCAAATCCACCTCAACATGTTTACAATTTCACATCAAAATTGCTAAAATTCCAGTTGAAATTTTTTCCAAGTCCCTGAAAAACTTTCCAATTTTCGTCCCAATTCTTCCCATTCCCATTGAAACTTTTCAAATCCCTCTCAACATTGTTGAAATCCTGTTGAAAGTTTGAAACTTCTCTCTAGAATTTTCCAAATCCACCTCAACATGTTTCCAATTTCACGTCAAAATTGCTAAAATTCCAGGTGAAATTTTTTCAAAGTCCCTTCAAAATTTTCCAATTTTCGTCCCAATTCTTCCCATTCCGGTTGAAACTTCTCAAATCCCTCTCAACATTGTTGAAATCCTTTTGAAAGTTTGAAACATATCTCTAGAATTTTCAAAATCCACCTCAACATGTTTACAATTTCACGTCAAAATTGCTAAAATTACAGTTGAAATTTTTTCAAAGTCCCTTCAAAATTTTCCAATTTTTGTCCCAATTCTTCCCATAACCATTGAAACTTCTCAAATCCCTCTCAACATTGTTGAAATCATCTTGAAAGTTTGAAAATTCTCTCTAGAATTTTCCAAATCCACCTCAACATGTTTACAATTTCACATCAAAATTGCTAAAATTCCAGTTGAAATTTTTTCAAAGTCCCTTCAAAATTTTCCAATTTTCGTCCCAATTCTTCCCATTCCCATTGAAACTTTTAAAATCCCTCTCAACATTGTTGAAATTCTGTTGAAGCTTTTAAAATTCTCTCTAGAATTTTCCAAATCCACCTCAACATGTTTACAATTTCACATCAAAATTGCTAAAATTCCAGTTGAAATTTTTTCCAAGTCCCTGAAAAACTTTCCAATTTTCGTCCCAATTCTTCCCATTCCCATTGAAACTTTTCAAATCCCTCTCAACATTGTTGAAATCCTCTTGAAAGTTTGAAACTTCTCTCTAGAATTTTCCAAATCCACCTCAACATGTTTCCAATTTCACGTCAAAATTGCTAAAATTCCAGTTGAAATTTTTTCAAAGTCCCTGAAAAACTTTCCAATTTTCGTCCCAATTCTTCCCATTCCCATTGAAACTTTTCAAATCCCTCTCAACATTGTTGAAATCCTCTTGAAAGTTTGAAACTTCTGTCTAGAATTTTCCAAATCCACCTCAACATGTTTACAATTTCACATCAAAATTGCTAAAATTCCAGTTGAAAATTTTTCAAAGTCCCTGAAAAACTTTCCAATTTTCGTCCCAATTCTTCCCATTCCCATTAAAACTTTTAAAAACCCTTTCAACATTGTTGAAATCCTGATGAAGTTTTTAAAATTCTCTCTAGAATTTTCCAAATCCACCTCAACATGTTTCCAATTTCACGTCAAAATTGCTAAAATTCCAGGTGAAATTTTTTCAAAGTCCCTTCAAAATTTTCCAATTTTCGTCCCAATTCTTCACATTCCCATTGAAACTTTTCAAATCCCTCTCAACATTGTTGAAATCCTGTTGAAACCTTTACAAGTCTCTCTAGAATTTTCCAAATCCACCTCAATATCTTTACAATTTCACGTCAAAATTGCTAAAATTCCAGTTGAAATTTTTTCGAAGTCCCTTAAAAATGTTCCAATTTTCGTCCCGATGCTTCCCATTCCCATTGAAACTTTTCAAAACCCTCTCAAATAAGTTTAAATTCTGTGGAAGCCTTTAAAATTCTCTCTAGAATTTTCCAAATCCACCTCAACATGTTTCCAATTTCACGTCAAAATTGCTAAAATTCCAGGTGAAATTTTTTCAAAGTCCCTTCAAAATTTTCCAATTTTTGTCCCAATTCTTCCCATTCCCATTGAAACTTTTCAAATCCTTCTCAACATTGTTGAAATCCTGTTGAAAGTTTGAAAATTCTCTCTAGAATTTCGAAAATCCACCTCAACATGTTTCCAATTTCACGTCAAAATTGCTAAAATTCCAGGTGAAATTTTTTCAAAGTCCCTTCAAAATTTTCCATTTTTCGTCCCAATTCTTCCCATTCCCATTGAAACTTTTCAAATCCCTCTCAACATTGTTGAAATCCTGTTGAAAGTTTGAAACTTCTCTCTAGAATTTTCCAAATCCACCTCAACATGTTTCCAATTTCATGTCAAAATTGCTAAAATTCCAGTTGAAATTTTTTCCAAGTCCCTTCAAAATTTTCCAATTTTCTTCCTAATTCTTCCCATTCCCATTGAAACTTTTCAAATCCCTCTCAACATTGTTGACACCGAGATGAAGCTTTTAAAATTCTCTGTAGAATTTTCCAAATCCACCTCAACATGTTTACAATTTCACGTCAAAATTGCTAAAATTCCAGGTGAAATTTTTTCAAAGTCCCTTCAAAATTTTCCAATTTTCGTCCCAATTCTTCCCATTCCCATTGAAACTTTTCAAATCACTCTCAACATTGTTGAAATCCTCTTGAAATTTTGAAACATATCTCTAGAATTTTCCAAATCCACCTCAACATGTTTACAATTTCACATCAAAATTGCTAAAATTCCAGTTGAAATTTTTCCCAAGTCCCTGAAAAACTTTCCAATTTTCTTCCCAATTCTTCACATTCCCATTAAAACTTTTAAAAACCCTCTCAACATTGTTGAAACCCTGATGAAGTTTTTAAAATTCTCTCTAGAATTTTCCAAATCCACCTCAACATGTTTCCAATTTCACGTCAAAATTGCTAAAATTACAGTTGAAATTTTTTCCAAGTCCCTGAAAAACTTTCCAATTTTTGTCCCAATTCTTCCCATTCCCATTGAAACTTCTCAAATCCCTCTCAACATTGTTGAAATCATCTTGAAAGTTTGAAACTTCTCTCTAGAATTTTCCAAATCCACCTCAACATGTTTACAATTTCACATCAAAATTGCTAAAATTCCAGTTGACATTTTTTCAAAGTCACTGAAAAACTTTCCAATTTCCGTCCCAATTCTTCCCATTCCCATTGAAACTTTTCAAATCCCTCTCAACATTTTTGAAATTCTGTTGAAGCTTTTAAAATTCTCTCTAGAATTTTCCAAATCCACCTCAACATGTTTACAATTTCACATCAAAATTGCTAAAATTCCAGTTGAAATTTTTTCAAAGTCCCTGAAAAATTTTTCCAATTTTCGTCCCAAGTCTTCCCATTCCCATTGAAACTTTTCAAATCCCTCTCAACATTGTTGAAATCCTGTTGAAAGTTTGAAACTTCTCTCTAGAATTTTCCAAATCCACCTCAACATGTTTCCAATTTCACGTCAAAATTGCTAAAATTCCAGTTGAAATTTTTTCCAAGTCCCTTCAAAATTTTCCAATTTTCGTCCCAATTCTTCCCATTCCCATTGAAACTTTTCAAATCCCTCTCAACATTGTTGAAATCCTGTTGAAAGTTTGAAACTTCTCTCTAGAATTTTCCAAATCCACCTCAACATGTTTACAATTTCACATCAAAATTGCTAAAATTCCAGTTGAAAATTTTTCAAAGTCCCTTCAAAATTTTCCAATTTTCGTCCCAATTCTTCACATTCCCATTGAAACTTTTCAAATCCCTCTCAACATTGTTGAAATCCTGTTGAAACCTTTACAAGTCTCTCTAGAATTTTCCAAATCCACCTCAACATGTTTACAATTTCACATCAAAATTGCTAAAATTCCAGTTGAAAATTTTTCAAAGTCCCTTCAAAATTTTCCAATTTTCGTCCCAATTCTTCACATTCCCATTGAAACTTTTCAAATCCCTCTCAACATTGTTGAAATTCTGTTGAAGCTTTTAAAATTCTCTCTAGAATTTTCCAAATCCACCTCAACATGTTTACAATTTCACATCAAAATTGCTAAAATTCCAGTTGAAATTTTTTCCAAGTCCCTGAAAAACTTTCCAATTTTCGTCCCAATTCTTCCCATTCCCATTGAAACTTTTCAAATCCCTCTCAACATTGTTGAAATCCTGTTGAAAGTTTGAAACTTCTCTCTAGAATTTTCCAAATCCACCTCAACATGTTTCCAATTTCACGTCAAAATTGCTAAAATTCCAGTTGAAATTTTTTCAAAGTCCCTTCAAAATTTTCCAATTTTCGTCCCAATTCTTCCCATTCCCGTTGAAACTTCTCAAATCCCTCTCAACATTGTTGAAATCCTCTTGAAAGTTTGAAACATATCTCTAGAATTTTCAAAATCCACCTCAACATGTTTACAATTTCACATCAAAATTGCTAAAATTCCAGTTGAAATTTTTTCAAAGTCCCTGAAAAACTTTCCAATTTTCGTCCCAATTCTTCCCATTCCCATTGAAACTTTTCAAATCCCTCTCAACATTGTTGAAATCCTCTTGAAAGTTTGAAACTTCTGTCTAGAATTTTCCAAATCCACCTCAACATGTTTCCAATTTCGTGTCAAAATTGCTAAAATTCCAGTTGAAATTTTTTCCAAGTCCCTTCAAAATTTTCCCATTTTCTTCCTAATTCTTCCCATTCCCATTGAAACTTTTCAAATCCCTCTCAACATTGTTGAAATTCTGTTGAAGCTTTTAAAATTCTCTCTAGAATTTTCAAAATCCACCTCAACATGTTTACAATTTCACATCAAAATTGCTAAAATTCCAGGTGAAATTTTTTCCAAGTCCCTTCAAAATTTTCCAATTTTCGTCCCAATTCTTCCCATTCCCATTGAAACTTTTCAAATCCCTCTCAACATTGTTGAAATCCTGTTGAAAGTTTGAAACTTCTCTCTAGAATTTTCCAAATCCACCTCAACATGTTTACAATTTCACGTCAAAATTGCTAAAATTCCAGTTGAAATTTTTTCAAAGTCCCTTCAAAATTTTCCAATTTTCGTCCCAATTCTTCCCATTCCCATTGAAACTTTTAAAATCCCTCTCAACATTGTTGAAATTCTGTTGAAGCTTTTAAAATTCTCTCTAGAATTTTCCAAATCCACCTCAACATGTTTCCAATTTCACATCAAAATTGCTAAAATTCCAGTTGAAATTTTTTCCAAGTCCCTGAAAAACTTTCCAATTTTCGTCCCAATTCTTCCCATTCCCATTGAAACTTTTCAAATCCCTCTCAACATTGTTGAAATCCTGTTGAAAGTTTGAAACTTCTCTCTAGAATTTTCCAAATCCACCTCAACATGTTTCCAATTTCACGTCAAAATTGCTAAAATTCCAGGTGAAATTTTTTCAAAGTCCCTTCAAAATTTTCCAATTTTCGTCCCAATTCTTCCCATTCCCATTGAAACTTCTCAAATCCCTCTCAACGTTGTTGAAATCCTCTTGAAAGTTTGAAACATATCTCTAGAATTTTCAAAATCCACCTCAACATGTTTACAATTTCACATCAAAATTGCTAAAATTCCAGTTGAAATTTTTTCAAAGTCCCTGAAAAACTTTCCAATTTTCGTCCCAATTCTTCCCATTCCCATTGAAACTTTTCAAATCCCTCTCAACATTGTTGAAATCCTCTTGAAAGTTTGAAACTTCTGTCTAGAATTTTCCAAATCCACCTCAACATCTTTACAATTTCACGTCAAAATTGCTAAAATTCCAGTTGAAATTTTTTCCAAGTCCCTTCAAAATTTTCCAATTTTTGTCCCAATTCTTCCCATTCCCATTGAAACTTTTCAAATCCCTCTCAACATTGTTGAAATCCTCTTGAAATTTTGAAACATATCTCTAGAATTTTCCAAATCCACCTCAACATGTTTACAATTTCACGTCAAAAAATGGCTAAAATTCCAGTTGAAATTTTTTCAAAGTCCCTGAAAAACTTTCCAATTTTCGTCCCAATTCTTCCCATTCCCATTAAAACTTTTAAAAACCCTTTCAACATTGTTGAAATCCTGATGAAGTTTTTAAAATTCTCTCTAGAATTTTCCAAATCCACCTCAACATGTTTCCAATTTCACGTCAAAATTGCTAAAATTCCAGTTGAAATTTTTTCGAAGTCCCTTCAAAATTTTCCAATTTTCGTCCCAATTCTTCCCATTCCCATTGAAACTTTTCAAATCCCTCTCAACATTGTTGAAATCCTGTTGAAAACTTTACAAGTCTCTCTAGAATTTTCCAAATCCACCTCAACATCTTTACAATTTCACGTCAAAATTGCTAAAATTCCAGTTGAAATTTTTTCCAAGTCCCTTCAAAATTTTCCAATTTTCGTCCCAATTCTTCCCATTCCCATTGAAACTTTTCAAATCCCTCTCAACATTGTTGAAATCCTGTTGAAAGTTTGAAACTTCTCTCTAGAATTTTCCAAATCCACCTCAACATGTTTCCAATTTCACGTCAAAATTGCCTCTATCTGAGAGGGCAGGAGGTCCATCTCCTTTTGGGGGGTACCTCCCTGGGACCTTTCCGACTGGCACGTCAGGGTGTTACTCCACAAGTCGATCTCCCTTTCGCACTCCCTGATGGTCCTCAGCGTCTCAACCTCCTCCTTAAGTTTGACGACCATGTCGAGCAGATCTTGCACCTGCTCACACCTCACACAGGTGGAGTGCTGGCCTCCCTCCCCCAGCAGCACGCTGTGGCACTCCCTGCAGCCGAGACCTGAACAGCCACCGTTCGGGACAGAGCCTCAGTCTGCGTAGCCACAGTCTGTTAGAGACAAGCTCTCCTCCTGGAGACGACCATGGTCGTCAGCAGTCTGGGGCGCTGGCAATAAGCTAGAGGGGCTGACAAGCAACAAGTGCTCTCTGCACCCTGCTGCACAAGCTACCACACCTGCTGCTGCAGCACAGTGTGGGTGGGACTCACCCGCTACACAAGCTGGTTGCTCCTCCCTGCACCTGGTGACGAGTCGCTGCCCTCCCAAAGGCTTTTTCAAGGCAAGGGGAGGGGGTGTGGTCGCCGTCACCGTGGGAACGCCCCCGCCACGTCAGCCGCTCTCTCGCAATGGCTGCCGGGGCTTTGGCGATCGGGACCCGCCGGGAATCACGCTGTCCCTGTACGTTTCCCTCTGAGCTTCCTGATCTCGGCTGAACCTCGTGGTTGGCTGAACCCCGCCGGCTCCGGCTCTCGCTGGGCTGGCTTAGATCAGCTGACTGAATGCTAGTATCGAGTTTCAGCCGCTTTTAAACCTCCCGCGTCACCGTGGGAACGCCCCCCGCCACGTCAGCCGCTCTCTCGCAATGGCTGCCGGGGCTTTGGCGATCGGGAGCCGCCGGGAATCACGCTGTCCCTGTACGGTTCCCTCTGAGATTATAATCTCGGCAGAACCTCGTGGTCGGTTGAACCCTGCCGGCTCCGGCTCTCGCTGGGCTGGCTCCGATCGGTTCCCTTCCAAATTTGGGAAATCCCGGTGAAACTTTTGAAATTCTCAGGAAATTTTCCAAATCCCCGACAAAATGGTGACACTTTCACGTCAAAATCTCTAAAACTCCAGTGGAGATTCATAAAATCAATGTTGACATGTTTGGAGTTCCCTTCAAAATGTTGGAAATCCCGGAGAAAATTTGGAAATTCTCAGGAAATTTTCCAAATCCCTGACAAAATTATGAAACTTTCACATCAAAATTCCTAAAATTCCAGTTGAAATTTTTTCGAAGTCCCTTAAAAATGTTCCAATTTTCGTCCCAATGCTTCCCATTCCCATTGAAACTTTTCAAAACCCTCTCAAATAAGTTTAAATTCTGTGGAAGACTTTAAAATTCTCTCTAGAATTTTCCAAATCCACCTCAACATGTTTCCAATTTCACGTCAAAATTGCTAAAATTCCAGGTGAAATTTTTTCAAAGTCCCTTCAAAATTTTCCAATTTTTGTCCCAATTCTTCCCATTCCCATTGAAACTTTTCAAATCCCTCTCAACATTGTTGAAATCCTGTTGAAAGTTTGAAAATTCTCTCTAGAATTTCGAAAATCCACCTCAACATGTTTCCAATTTCACGTCAAAATTGCTAAAATTCCAGTTGAAATTTTTTCAAAGTCCCTTCAAAATTTTCCAATTTTCGTCCCAATTCTTCCCATTCCCATTGAAACTTTTCAAATCCCTCTCAACATTGTTGAAATTCTGTTGAAGCTTTTAAAATTCTCTCTAGAATTTTCCAAATCCACCTCAACATGTTTACAATTTCACGTCAAAATTGCTAAAATTCCAGTTGAAATTTTTTCAAAGTCCCTTCAAAATTTTCCAATTTTCGTCCCAATTCTTCCCATTCCCATTGCAACTTTTCAAATCCCTCTCAACATTGTTGAAATTATCTTGAAAGTTTGAAACATATCTCTAGAATTTTCCAAATCCACCTCAACATGTTTACAATTTCACATCAAAATTGCTAAAATTCCAGTTGAAATTTTTTCAAAGTCCCTGAAAAACTTTCCAATTTTCTTCCCAATTCTTCACATTCCCATTAAAACTTTTTAAAACCCTTTCAACATTGTTGAAACCCTGATGAAGTTTTTAAAATTCTCTCTAGAATTTTCCAAATCCACCTCAACATGTTTCCAATTTCACATCAAAATTGCTAAAATTCCAGGTGAAATTTTTTCTAAGTCCCTGAAAATCTTTCCAATTTTCGTCCCAATTCTTCCCATTCCCATTGAAACTTTTCAAATCCCTCTCAACATTGTTGAAATCATCTTGAAAGTTTGAAACATATCTCTAGAATTTTCAAAATCCACCTCAACATGTTTACAATTTCACATCAAAATTGCTAAAATTCCAGTTGAAATTTTTTCAAAGTCCCTGAAAAACTTTCCAATTTTCGTCCCAATTCTTCCCATTCCCATTGAAACTTTTCAAATCCCTCTCAACATTGTTGACATCCAGATGAAGCTTTTAAAATTCTCTCTAGAATTTTCCAAATCCACCTCAACATGTTTCCAATTTCACGTCAAAATTGCTAAAATTCCAGTTGAAATTTTTTCCAAGTCCTTTCAAAATTTTCCAATTTTTGTCCCAATTCTTCCCATTCCCATTGAAACTTCTCAAATCCCTCTCAACATTGTTGAAATCATCTTGAAAGTTTGAAACATATCTCTAGAATTTTCCAAATCCACCTCAACATGTTTCCAATTTCACGTCAAAATTGCTAAAATTCCAGGTGAAATTTTTTCAAAGTCCCTTCAAAATTTTCCAATTTTCGTCCCAATTCTTCACATTCCCATTGAAACTTTTCAAATCCCTCTCAACATTGTTGAAATCCTGTTGAAACCTTTACAAGTCTCTCTAGAATTTTCCAAATCCACCTCAACATCTTTACAATTTCACGTCAAAATTGCTAAAATTCCAGTTGAAATTTTTTCAAAGTCCCTTCAAAATTTTCCAATTTTCGTCCCAATTCTTCCCATTCCCATTGAAACTTTTCAAATCCCTCTCAACATTGTTGAAATCATCTTGAAAGTTTGAAACTTCTGTCTAGAATTTTCCAAATCCACCTCAACATGTTTACAATTTCACGTCAAAATTGCTAAAATTCCAGTTGAAATTTTTTCCAAGTCCCTTCAAAATTTTCCAATTTTCGTCCCAATTCTTCCCATTCCCATTGCAACTTCTCAAATCTCTCTCAACATTGTTGAAATTATCTTGAAAGTTTGAAACATATCTCTAGAATTTTCCAAATCCACCTCAACATGTTTACAATTTCACGTCAGAATTGCTAAAATTCCAGGTGAAATTTTTTCAAAGTCCCTTCAAAATTTTCCAATTTTCGTCCCAATTCTTCCCATTCCCATTGAAACTTTTCAAATCCCTCTCAACATTGTTGAAATCCTGTTGAAACCTTTACAAGTCTCTCTAGAATTTTCCAAATCCACCTCAACATCTTTACAATTTCACGTCAAAATTGCTAAAATTCCAGTTGAAATTTTTTCCAAGTCCCTGAAAAACTTTCAAATTTTCTTCCCAATTCTTCACATTCCCATTAAAACTTTTCAAAACCCTTTCAACATTGTTGAAACCCTGATGAAGTTTTTAAAATTCTCTCTAGAATTTTCCAAATCCACCTCAACATGTTTACAATTTCACATCAAAATTGCTAAAATTCCAGGTGAAATTTTTTCTAAGTCCCTGAAAATCTTTCCAATTTTCGTCCCAATTCTTCCCATTCCCATTGAAACTTTTCAAATCCCTCTCAACATTGTTGAAATCCTGTTGAAAGTTTGAAACTTCTCTCTAGAATTTTCAAAATCCACCTCAACATGTTTACAATTTCACGTCAAAATTGCTTCTATCTGAGAGGGCAGGAGGTCCATCTCCTTTTGGGGGGTACCTCCCTGGGACCTTTCCGACTGGCACGTCAGGGTGTTACTCCACAAGTCGATCTCCCTTTCGCACTCCCTGATGGTCCTCAGCGTCTCAACCCCCTCCTTAAGTTTGACGACCATGTCGAGCAGATCTTGCACCTGCTCACACCTCACACAGGTGGAGTGCTGGCCTCCCTCCCCCAGCAGCACGCTGTGGCACTCCCTGCAGCCGAGACCTGAACAGCCACCGTTCGGGACAGAGCCTCAGTCTGCGTAGCCACAGTCTGTTAGAGACAAGCTCTCCTCCTGGAGACGACCATGGTCGTCAGCAGTCTGGGGCGCTGGCAATAAGCTAGAGGGGCTGACAAGCAACAAGTGCTCTCTGCACCCTGCTGCACAAGCTACCACACCTGCTGCTGCAGCACAGTGTGGGTGGGACTCACCCGCTACACAAGCTGGTTGCTCCTCCCTGCACCTGGTGACGAGTCGCTGCCCTCCCAAAGGCTTTTTCAAGGCAAGGGGAGGGGGTGTGGTCGCCGTCACCGTGGGAACGCCCCCGCCACGTCAGCCGCTCTCTCGCAATGGCTGCCGGGGCTTTGGCGATCGGGACCCGCCGGGAATCACGCTGTCCCTGTACGTTTCCCTCTGAGCTTCCTGATCTCGGCTGAACCTCGTGGTCGGCTGAACCCCGCCGGCTCCGGCTCTCGCTGGGCTGGCTCCGATCAGCTGACTGAATGCTAGTATCGAGTTTCAGCCGCTTTTAAACCTCCCGCGTCACCGTGGGAACGCCCCCCGCCACGTCAGCCGCTCTCTCGCAATGGCTGCCGGGGCTTTGGCGATCGGGAGCCGCCGGGAATCACGCTGTCCCTGTGCGGTTCCCTCTGAGATTATAATCTCGGCAGAACCTCGTGGTCGGTTGAACCCTGCCGGCTCCGGCCCTCGCTGGGCTGGCTCCGATCGGTTCCCTTCAAAATTTGAGAAATCCCGGTGAAACTTTTGAAATTCTCAGGAAATTTTCCAAATCCCCGACAAAATGGTGACACTTTCACGTCAAAATCTCTAAAACTACAGTGGAGATTCATAAAATCAATGTTGACATGTTTGGAGTTCCCTTCAAAATGTTGGAAATCCCGGAGAAAATTTGGAAATTCTCAGGAAATTTTCCAAATCCCTGACAAAATTATGAAACTTTCACATCAAAATTCCTAAAATTCCAGTTGAAATTTTTTCGAAGTCCCTTAAAAATGTTCCAATTTTCGTCCCAATGCTTCCCATTCCCATTGAAACTTTTCAAAACCCTCTCAAATAAGTTTAAATTCTGTGGAAGCCTTTAAAATTCTCTCTAGAATTTTCCAAATCCACCTCAACATGTTTCCAATTTCACGTCAAAATTGCTAAAATTCCAGGTGAAATTTTTTCAAAGTCCCTTCAAAATTTTCCAATTTTTGTCCCAATTCTTCCCATTCCCATTGAAACTTTTCAAATCCCTCTCAACATTGTTGAAATCCTGTTGAAAGTTTGAAAATTCTCTCTAGAATTTCGAAAATCCACCTCAACATGTTTCCAATTTCACGTCAAAATTGCTAAAATTCCAGGTGAAATTTTTTCAAAGTCCCTTCAAAATTTTCCAATTTTCATCCCAATTCTTCCCATTCCCATTGAAACTTTTCAAATCCCTCTCAACATTGTTGAAATTCTGTTGAAGCTTTTAAAATTCTCTCTAGAATTTTCCAAATCCACCTCAACATGTTTCCAATTTCACGTCAAAATTGCTAAAATTCCAGGTGAAATTTTTTCAAAGTCCCTTCAAAATTTTCCAATTTTCGTCCCAATTCTTCCCATTCCCATTGAAACTTTTCAAATCCCTCTCAACATTGTTGAAATCCTGTTGAAACCTTTACAAGTCTCTCTAGAATTTTCCAAATCCACCTCAATATCTTTACAATTTCACGTCAAAATTGCTAAAATTCCAGTTGAAATTTTTTCGAAGTCCCTTAAAAATGTTCCAATTTTCGTCCCAATGCTTCCCATTCCCATTGAAACTTTTCAAAACCCTCTCAAATAAGTTTAAATTCTGTGGAAGCCTTTAAAATTCTCTCTAGAATTTTCCAAATCCACCTCAACATGTTTACAATTTCACATCAAAATTGCTAAAATTCCAGTTGAAATTTTTCCCAAGTCCCTGAAAAACTTTCCAATTTTCTTCCCAATTCTTCACATTCCCATTAAAACTTTTCAAAACCCTTTCAACATTGTTGAAACCCTGATGAAGTTTTTAAAATTCTCTCTATAATTTTCCAAATCCACCTCAACATGTTTCCAATTTCACGTCAAAATTGCTAAAATTACAGTTGAAATTTTTTCCAAGTCCCTGAAAAACTTTCCAATTTTCGTCCCAATTCTTCCCATTCCCATTGAAACTTTTCAAATCCCTCTCAACATTGTTGAAATCCTGTTGAAAGTTTGAAACTTCTCTCTAGAATTTTCCAAATCCACCTCAACATGTTTACAATTTCACGTCAAAATTGCTAAAATTCCAGTTGAAATTTTTTCAAAGTCCCTTCAAAATTTTCCAATTTTTGTCCCAATTCTTCCCATTCCCATTGAAACTTTTCAAATCCCTCTCAACATTGTTGAAATCCTGATGAAGTTTTTAAAATTCTCTCTAGAATTTCGAAAATCCACCTCAACATGTTTACAATTTCACATCAAAATTGCTAAAATTCCAGTTGACATTTTTTCAAAGTCCCTGAAAAACTTTCCAATTTCCGTCCCAATTCTTCCCATTCCCATTGAAACTTTTCAAATCCCTCTCAACATTGTTGAAATCCTCTTGAAAGTTTGAAACTTCTGTCTAGAATTTTCCAAATCCACCTCAACATCTTTACAATTTCACGTCAAAATTGCTAAAATTCCAGGTGAAATTTTTTCAAAGTCCCTTCAAAATTTTCCAATTTTTGTCCCAATTCTTCCCATTCCCATTGAAACTTTTCAAATCCCTCTCAACATTTTTGAAATCTTGTTGAAAGTTTGAAACTTCTCTCTAGAATTTTCCAAATCCACCTCAACATGTTTACAATTTCACATCAAAATTGCTAAAATTCCAGTTGAAATTTTTTCAAAGTCCCTGAAAAACTTTCCAATTTTCGTCCCAATTCTTCCCATTCCCATTAAAACTTTTAAAAACCCTTTCAACATTGTTGAAATCCTGATGAAGTTTTTAAAATTCTCTCTAGAATTTTCCAAATCCACCTCAACATCTTTACAATTTCACGTCAAAATTGCTAAAATTCCAGGTGAAATTTTTTCAAAGTCCCTTCAAAATTTTCCAATTTTCGTCCCAATTCTTCACATTCCCATTGAAACTTTTCAAATCCCTCTCAACATTGTTGAAATCCTGTTGAAACCTTTACAAGTCTCTCTAGAATTTTCCAAATCCACCTCAACATGTTTCCAATTTCACGTCAAAATTGCTAAAATTCCAGTTGAAATTTTTTCCAAGTCCCTGAAAAATTTTCCAATTTTCGTCCCAATTCTTCCCATTCCCATTGAAACTTTTCAAATCCCTCTCAACATTGTTGAAATCCTGTTGAAAGTTTGAAACTTCTCTCTAGAATTTTCAAAATCCACCTCAACATGTTTACAATTTCACGTCAAAATTGCCTCTATCTGAGAGGGCAGGAGGTCCATCTCCTTTTGGGGGGTACCTCCCTGGGACCTTTCCGACTGGCACGTCAGGGTGTTACTCCACAAGTCGATCTCCCTTTCGCACTCCCTGATGGTCCTCAGCGTCTCAACCCCCTCCTTAAGTTTAACGACCATGTCGAGCAGATCTTGCACCTGCTCACACCTTACACAGGTGGAGTGCTGGCCTCCCTCCCCCAGCAGCACGCTGTGGCACTCCCTGCAGCCGAGACCTGAACAGCCACCGTTCGGGACAGAGCCTCAGTCTGCGTAGCCACAGTCTGTTAGAGAAAAGCTCTCCTCCTGGAGACGACCATGGTCGTCAGCAGTCTGGGGCGCTGGCAATAAGCTAGAGGGGCTGACAAGCAACAAGTGCTCTCTGCACCCTGCTGCACAAGCTACCACACCTGCTGCTGCAGCACAGTGTGGGTGGGACTCACCCGCTACACAAGCTGGTTGCTCCTCCCTGCACCTGGTGACGAGTCGCTGCCCTCCCAAAGGCTTTTTCAAGGCAAGGGGAGGGGGTGTGGTCGCCGTCACCGTGGGAACGCCCCCGCCACGTCAGCCGCTCTCTCGCAATGGCTGCCGGGGCTTTGGCGATCGGGACCCGCCGGGAATCACGCTGTCCCTGTACGTTTCCCTCTGAGCTTCCTGATCTCGGCTGAACCTCGTGGTCGGCTGAACCCCGCCGGCTCCGGCTCTCGCTGGGCTGGCTCCGATCAGCTGACTGAATGCTAGTATCGAGTTTCAGCCGCTTTTAAACCTCCCGCGTCACCGTGGGAACGCCCCCCGCCACGTCAGCCGCTCTCTCGCAATGGCTGCCGGGGCTTTGGCGATCGGGAGCCGCCGGGAATCACGCTGTCCCTGTACGGTTCCCTCTGAGATTATAATCTCGGCAGAACCTCGTGGTCGGTTGAACCCTGCCGGCTCCGGCTCTCGCTGGGCTGGCTCCGATCGGTTCCCTTCAAAATTTGGGAAATCCCGGTGAAACTTTTGAAATTCTCAGGAAATTTTCCAAATCCCCGACAAAATGGTGACACTTTCACGTCAAAATCTCTAAAACTCCAGTGGAGATTCATAAAATCAATGTTGACATGTTTGGAGTTCCCTTCAAAATGTTGGAAATCCCGGAGAAAATTTGGAAATTCTCAGGAAATTTTCCAAATCCCTGACAAAATTATGAAACTTTCACATCAAAATGCCTAAAATTCCAGTTGAAATTTTTTCGAAGTCCCTTAAAAATGTTCCAATTTTCGTCCCAATGCTTCCCATTCCCATTGAAACTTTTCAAAACCCTCTCAAATAAGTTTAAATTCTGTGGAAGACTTTAAAATTCTCTCTAGAATTTTCCAAATCCACCTCAACATGTTTCCAATTTCACGTCAAAATTGCTAAAATTCCAGTTGAAATTTTTTCAGAGTCCCTGAAAAACTTTCCAATTTTCTTCCCAATTCTTCACATTCCCATTAAAACTTTAAAAACCCTTTCAACATTGTTGAAACCCTGATGAAGTTTTTAAAATTCTCTCTAGAATTTTCCAAATCCACCTCAACATGTTTCCAATTTCACGTCAAAATTGCTAAAATTACAGTTGAAATTTTTTCCAAGTCCCTGAAAATCTTTCCAATTTTCGTCCCAATTCTTCCCATTCCCATTGAAACTTTTCAAATCCCTCTCAACATTGTTGAAATCCTGTTGAAAGTTTGAAACTTCTCTCTAGAATTTTCCAAATCCACCTCAACATGTTTCCAATTTCACGTCAAAATTGCTAAAATTCCAGTTGAAATTTTTTCAAAGTCCCTTCAAAATTTTCCAATTTTTGTCCCAATTCTTCCCAATCCCATTGAAACTTTTCAAATCCCTTTCAAAATTGTTGAAATTCTCTTGAAGCTTTTAAAATTCTCTCTAGAATTTTCAAAATCCATGTCCACATGTTTACAATTTCACGTCAAAAATGCTAAAATTCCAGTTGAAATTTTTTCAAAGTCCCTTAAAAATTTTCCAAATTTTGTCCCACTTCTTCCCATTCCCATTGAAACTTTTCAAATCCCTCTCCAAATTGTTGAAATTCTCTTGAAGCTTTTAAAATTCTCTCCAGAATTTTCAAAATCCATGCCCACATGTTTACAATTTCACGTCAAAAAATGGCTAAAATTCCAGTTGAAATTTTTTCAAAGTCCCTTAAAAATTTTCCAGTTTTGTCCCAATTCTTCCCATTCCCATTGAAACTTTTCAAATCCCTCTCAAAATGGTTGAAATTCTCTTGAAGCTTTTAAAATTCTCTCCAGAATTTTCAAAATCCATGTCCACATGTTTACAATTTCACGTCAAAAAATGGCTAAAATTCCAGTTGAAATTTTTTCAAAGTCCCTTAAAAATTTTCCAATTTTTGTCCCAATTCTTCCCATTCCCATTGAAACTTTTCAAATCCCTCTCAAAATGGTTGAAATTTTCTTGAAGCTTTTAAAATTCTCTCTAGAATTTTCAAAATCCATGTCCACATGTTTACAATTTCACGTCAAAAAATGGCTAAAATTCCAGTTGAAATTTTTTCAAAGTCCCTTCAAAATTTTCCAATTTTTGTCCCAATTCTTCCCATTCCCATTGAAACTTTTCAAATCCCTCTCAAAATGGTTGAAATTCTCTTGAAGCTTTTAAAATTCTCTCTAGAATTTTCAAAATCCATGTCCACATGTTTACAATTTCACGTCAAAAAATGGCTAAAATTCCAGTTGAAATTTTTTCAAAGTCCCTTAAAAATTTTCCAATTTTTGTCCCAATTCTTCCCATTCCCATTGAAACTTTTCAAATCCCTCTCAAAATGGTTGAAATTCTCTTGAAGCTTTTAAAATTCTCTCCAGAATTTTCAAAATCCATGTCCACATGTTTACAATTTCACGTCAAAAAATGGCTAAAATTCCAGTGGAAATTTTTTCAAAGTCCCTTCAAAATTTTCCAATTTTTGTCCCAATTCTTCCCATTCCCATTGAAACTTTTCAAATCCCTCTCAAAATGGTTGAAATTCTCTTGAAGCTTTTAAAATTCTCTCTAGAATTTTCAAAATCCATGTCCACATGTTTACAATTTCACGTCAAAAAATGGCTAAAATTCCAGTTGAAATTTTTTCAAAGTCCCTTAAAAATTTTCCAATTTTTGTCCCAATTCTTCCTATTCCCATTGAAACTTTTCAAATCCCTCTCAAAATGGTTGAAATTCTGTTGAAGCTTTTAAAATTCTCTCTAGAATTTTCAAAATCCATGTCCACATGTTTACAATTTCACGTCAAAAAATGGCTAAAATTCCAGTTGAAATTTTTTCAAAGTCCCTTCAAAATTTTCCCATTTTTGTCCCAATTCTTCCCATTCCCATTGAAACTTTTCAAATCCCTCTCAAAATTGTTGAAATTCTCTTGAAGCTTTTAAAATTCTCTCTAGAATTTTCAAAATCCATGTCCACATGTTTACAATTTCACGTCAAAAAATGGCTAAAATTCCAGTTGAAATTTTTTCAAAGTCCCTTAAAAATTTTCCAATTTTTGTCCCAATTCTTCCCATTCCCATTGAAACTTTTCAAATCCCTCTCAAAATGGTTGAAATTCTCTTGAAGCTTTTAAAATTCTCTCTAGAATTTTCAAAATCCATGTCCACATGTTTACAATTTCACGTCAAAAAATGGCTAAAATTCCAGTTGAAATTTTTCAAAGTCCCTTAAAAATTTTCCAATTTTTGTCCCAATTCTTCCCATTCCCATTGAAACTTTTCAAATCCCTCTCAAAATTGTTGAAATTCTCTTGAAGCTTTTAAAATTCTCTCCAGAATTTTCAAAATCCATGTCCACATGTTTACAATTTCACATCAAAAAATGGCTAAAATTCCAGTTGAAATTTTTTTCAAAGTCCCTTCAAAATTTTCCAATTTTTGTCCCAATTCTTCCCATTCCCATTGAAACTTTTCAAATCCCTCTCAAAATTGTTGAAATTCTCTTGAAGCTTTTAAAATTCTCTCTAGAATTTTCAAAATCCATGTCCACATGTTTACAATTTCACGTCAAAAATGCTAAAATTCCAGTTGAAATTTTTTCAAAGTCCCTTAAAAATTTTCCAATTTTTGTCCCAATTCTTCCCATTCCCATTGAAACTTTTCAAATCCCTCTCAAAATTGTTGAAATTCTCTTGAAGCTTTTAAAATTCTCTCTAGAATTTTCAAAATCCATGCCCACATGTTTACAATTTCACGTCAAAAATGCTAAAATTCCAGTTGAAATTTTTTCAAAGTCCCTTAAAAATTTTCCAATTTTTGTCCCAATTCTTCCCATTCCCATTGAAACTTTTCAAATCCCTCTCAAAATTGTTGAAATTCTCTTGAAGCTTTTAAAATTCTCTCTAGAATTTTCAAAATCCATGTCCACATGTTTACAATTTCACGTCAAAAAATGGCTAAAATTCCAGTGGAAATTTTTTCAAAGTCCCTTAAAAATTTTCCAATTTTTGTCCCAATTCTTCCCATTCCCATTGAAACTTTTCAAATCCCTCTCAAAATGGTTGAAATTCTCTTGAAGCTTTTAAAATTCTCTCTAGAATTTTCAAAATCCATGTCCACATGTTTACAATTTCACGTCAAAAAATGGCTAAAATTCCAGTTGAAATTTTTTCAAAGTCCCTTCAAAATTTTCCAATTTTTGTCCCAATTCTTCCCATTCCCATTGAAACTTTTCAAATCCCTCTCAAAATGGTTGAAATTCTGTTGAAGCTTTTAAAATTCTCTCTAGAATTTTCAAAATCCATGTCCACATGTTTACAATTTCACGTCAAAAAATGGCTAAAATTCCAGTGGAAATTTTTTCAAAGTCCCTTAAAAATTTTCCAATTTTTCTCCCAATTCTTCCCATTCCCATTGAAACTTTTCAAATCCCTCTCAAAATTGTTGAAATTCTCTTGAAGCTTTTAAAATTCTCTCCAGAATTTTCAAAATCCATGTCCACATGTTTACAATTTCACATCAAAAAATGGCTAAAATTCCAGTTGAAATTTTTTCAAAGTCCCTTAAAAATTTTCCAATTTTTGTCCCAATTCTTCCCATTCCCATTGAAACTTTTCAAATCCCTCTCAAAATTGTTGAAATTCTCTTGAAGCTTTTAAAATTCTCTCTAGAATTTTCAAAATCCATGTCCACATGTTTACAATTTCACGTCAAAAAATGGCTAAAATTCCAGTTGAAATTTTTTCAAAGTCCCTTCAAAATTTTCCAATTTTTGTCCCAATTCTTCCCATTCCCATTGAAACTTTTCAAATCCCTCTCAAAATTGTTGAAATTCTCTTGAAGCTTTTAAAATTCTCTCTAGAATTTTCAAAATCCATGTCCACATGTTTACAATTTCACGTCAAAAAATGGCTAAAATTCCAGTTGAAATGTTTTCAAAGTCCCTTCAAAATTTTCCAATTTTTGTCCCAATTCTTCCCATTCCCATTGAAACTTTTCAAATCCCTCTCAAAATGGTTGAAATTCTCTTGAAGCTTTTAAAATTCTCTCTAGAATTTTCAAAATCCATGTCCACATGTTTACAATTTCACGTCAAAAAATGGCTAAAATTCCAGTTGAAATTTTTTCAAAGTCCCTTAAAAATTTTCCAATTTTTGTCCCAATTCTTCCCATTCCCATTGAAACGTTTCAAATCCCTCTCAAAATTGTTGAAATTCTCTTGAAGCTTTTAAAATTCTCTCTAGAATTTTCAAAATCCATGTCCACATGTTTACAATTTCACGTCAAAAAATGGCTAAAATTCCAGTTGAAATTTTTTCAAAGTCCCTTCAAAATTTTCCAATTTTTGTCCCAATTCTTCCCATTCCCATTGAAACTTTTCAAATCCCTCTCAAAATGGTTGAAATTCTCTTGAAGCTTTTAAAATTCTCTCTAGAATTTTCAAAATCCATGTCCACATGTTTACAATTTCACGTCAAAAAATGGCTAAAATTCCAGTGGAAATTTTTTCAAAGTCCCTTAAAAATTTTCCAATTTTTCTCCCAATTCTTCCCATTCCCATTGAAACTTTTCAAATCCCTCTCAAAATTGTTGAAATTCTCTTGAAGCTTTTAAAATTCTCTCCAGAATTTTCAAAATCCATGTCCACATGTTTACAATTTCACATCAAAAAATGGCTAAAATTCCATTTGAAATTTTTCAAAGTCCCTTAAAAATTTTCCAATTTTTGTCCCAATTCTTCCCATTCCCATTGAAACTTTTCAAATCCCTCTCAAAATGGTTGAAATTCTCTTGAAGCTTTTAAAATTCTCTCTAGAATTTTCAAAATCCATGTCCACATGTTTACAATTTCACGTCAAAAATGCTAAAATTCCAGTTGAAATTTTTTCAAAGTCCCTTAAAAATTTTCCAATTTTTGTCCCAATTCTTCCCATTCCCATTGAAACTTTTCAAATCCCTCTCAAAATTGTTGAAATTCTCTTGAAGCTTTTAAAATTCTCTCTAGAATTTTCAAAATCCATGCCCACATGTTTACAATTTCACGTCAAAAATGCTAAAATTCCAGTTGAAATTTTTTCAAAGTCCCTTAAAAATTTTCCAATTTTTGTCCCAATTCTTCCCATTCCCATTGAAACTTTTCAAATCCCTCTCAAAATGGTTGAAATTCTCTTGAAGCTTTTAAAATTCTCTCTAGAATTTTCAAAATCCATGTCCACATGTTTACAATTTCACGTCAAAAAATGGCTAAAATTCCAGTTGAAATTTTTTCAAAGTCCCTTAAAAATTTTCCAATTTTTGTCCCAATTCTTCCCATTCCCATTGAAACTTTTCAAATCCCTCTCAAAATTGTTGAAATTCTCTTGAAGCTTTTAAAATTCTCTCTAGAATTTTCAAAATCCATGCCCACATGTTTACAATTTCACGTCAAAAATGCTAAAATTCCAGTTGAAATTTTTTCAAAGTCCCTTAAAAATTTTCCAATTTTTGTCCCAATTCTTCCCATTCCCATTGAAACTTTTCAAATCCCTCTCAAAATTGTTGAAATTCTCTTGAAGCTTTTAAAATTCTCTCTAGAATTTTCAAAATCCATGTCCACATGTTTACAATTTCACGTCAAAAAATGGCTAAAATTCCAGTTGAAATTTTTTCAAAGTCCCTTAAAAATTTTCCAATTTTTGTCCCAATTCTTCCCATTCCCATTGAAACTTTTCAAATCCCTCTCAAAATGGTTGAAATTCTCTTGAAGCTTTTAAAATTCTCTCTAGAATTTTCAAAATCCATGTCCACATGTTTACAATTTCACGTCAAAAAATGGCTAAAATTCCAGTTGAAATGTTTTCAAAGTCCCTTCAAAATTTTCCAATTTTTGTCCCAATTCTTCCCATTCCCATTGAAACTTTTCAAATCCCTCTCAAAATGGTTGAAATTCTCTTGAAGCTTTTAAAATTCTCTCTAGAATTTTCAAAATCCATGTCCACATGTTTACAATTTCACGTCAAAAAATGGCTAAAATTCCAGTTGAAATTTTTTCAAAGTCCCTTAATAATTTTCCAATTTTTGTCCCAATTCTTCCCATTCCCATTGAAACTTTTCAAATCCCTCTCAAAATTGTTGAAATTCTCTTGAAGCTTTTAAAATTCTCTCTAGAATTTTCAAAATCCATGTCCACATGTTTACAATTTCACGTCAAAAAATGGCTAAAATTCCAGTTGAAATTTTTTCAAAGTCCCTTCAAAATTTTCCAATTTTTGTCCCAATTCTTCCCATTCCCATTGAAACTTTTCAAATCCCTCTCAAAATGGTTGAAATTCTCTTGAAGCTTTTAAAATTCTCTCTAGAATTTTCAAAATCCATGTCCACATGTTTACAATTTCACGTCAAAAAATGGCTAAAATTCCAGTGGAAATTTTTTCAAAGTCCCTTAAAAATTTTCCAATTTTTCTCCCAATTCTTCCCATTCCCATTGAAACTTTTCAAATCCCTCTCAAAATTGTTGAAATTCTCTTGAAGCTTTTAAAATTCTCTCCAGAATTTTCAAAATCCATGTCCACATGTTTACAATTTCACATCAAAAAATGGCTAAAATTCCAGTTGAAATTTTTTCAAAGTCCCTTAAAAATTTTCCAATTTTTGTCCCAATTCTTCCCATTCCCATTGAAACTTTTCAAATCCCTCTCAAAATTGTTGAAATTCTCTTGAAGCTTTTAAAATTCTCTCTAGAATTTTCAAAATCCATGTCCACATGTTTACAATTTCACGTCAAAAATGCTAAAATTCCAGTTGAAATTTTTTCAAAGTCCCTTAAAAATTTTCCAATTTTTGTCCCAATTCTTCCCATTCCCATTGAAACTTTTCAAATCCCTCTCAAAATTGTTGAAATTCTCTTGAAGCTTTTAAAATTCTCTCTAGAATTTTCAAAATCCATGTCCACATGTTTACAATTTCACGTCAAAAAATGGCTAAAATTCCAGTTGAAATTTTTTCAAAGTCCCTTAAAAATTTTCCAATTTTTGTCCCAATTCTTCCCATTCCCATTGAAACTTTTCAAATCCCTCTCAAAATTGTTGAAATTCTCTTGAAGCTTTTAAAATTCTCTCTAGAATTTTCAAAATCCATGTCCACATGTTTACAATTTCACGTCAAAAAATGGCTAAAATTCCAGTGGAAATTTTTTCAAAGTCCCTTCAAAATTTTCCAATTTTTGTCCCAATTCTTCCCATTCCCATTGAAACTTTTCAAATCCCTCTCAAAATTGTTGAAATTCTCTTGAAGCTTTTAAAATTCTCTCTAGAATTTTCAAAATCCATGTCCACATGTTTACAATTTCACGTCAAAAAATGGCTAAAATTCCAGTTGAAATTTTTTCAAAGTCCCTTCAAAATTTTCCAATTTTTGTCCCAATTCTTCCCATTCCCATTGAAACTTTTCAAATCCCTCTCAAAATGGTTGAAATTCTCTTGAAGCTTTTAAAATTCTCTCTAGAATTTTCAAAATCCATGTCCACATGTTTACAATTTCACGTCAAAAAATGGCTAAAATTCCAGTGGAAATTTTTTCAAAGTCCCTTAAAAATTTTCCAATTTTTGTCCCAATTCTTCCCATTCCCATTGAAACTTTTCAAATCCCTCTCAAAATTGTTGAAATTCTCTTGAAGCTTTTAAAATTCTCTCTAGAATTTTCAAAATCCATGTCCACATGTTTACAATTTCACGTCAAAAATGCTAAAATTCCAGTTGAAATTTTTTCAAAGTCCCTTAAAAATTTTCCAATTTTTGTCCCAATTCTTCCCATTCCCATTGAAACTTTTCAAATCCCTCTCAAAATTGTTGAAATTCTCTTGAAGCTTTTAAAATTCTCTCTAGAATTTTCAAAATCCATGCCCACATGTTTACAATTTCACGTCAAAAATGCTAAAATTCCAGTTGAAATTTTTTCAAAGTCCCTTAAAAATTTTCCAATTTTTGTCCCAATTCTTCCCATTCCCATTGAAACTTTTCAAATCCCTCTCAAAATTGTTGAAATTCTCTTGAAGCTTTTAAAATTCTCTCTAGAATTTTCAAAATCCATGTCCACATGTTTACAATTTCACGTCAAAAAATGGCTAAAATTCCAGTTGAAATTTTTTCAAAGTCCCTTAAAAATTTTCCAATTTTTGTCCCAATTCTTCCCATTCCCATTGAAACTTTTCAAATCCCTCTCAAAATTGTTGAAATTCTCTTGAAGCTTTTAAAATTCTCTCTAGAATTTTCAAAATCCATGTCCACATGTTTACAATTTCACGTCAAAAAATGGCTAAAATTCCAGTTGAAATTTTTTCAAAGTCCCTTAAAAATTTTCCAATTTTTGTCCCAATTCTTCCCATTCCCATTGAAACTTTTCAAATCCCTCTCAAAATTGTTGAAATTCTCTTGAAGCTTTTAAAATTCTCTCCAGAATTTTCAAAATCCATGTCCACATGTTTACAATTTCACATCAAAAAATGGCTAAAATTCCAGTTGAAATTTTTTCAAAGTCCCTTAAAAATTTTCCAATTTTTGTCCCAATTCTTCCCATTCCCATTGAAACTTTTCAAATCCCTCTCAAAATTGTTGAAATTCTCTTGAAGCTTTTAAAATTCTCTCTAGAATTTTCAAAATCCATGTCCACATGTTTACAATTTCACGTCAAAAATGGCTAAAATTCCAGTTGAAATTTTTTCAAAGTCCCTTAAAAATTTTCCAATTTTTGTCCCAATTCTTCCCATTCCCATTGAAACTTTTCAAATCCCTCTCAAAATGGTTGAAATTCTCTTGAAGCTTTTAAAATTCTCTCTAGAATTTTCAAAATCCATGTCCACATGTTTACAATTTCACGTCAAAAAATGGCTAAAATTCCAGTTGAAATTTTTTCAAAGTCCCTTAAAAATTTTCCAATTTTTGTCCCAATTCTTCCCATTCCCATTGAAACTTTTCAAATCCCTCTCAAAATGGTTGAAATTCTCTTGAAGCTTTTAAAATTCTCTCTAGAATTTTCAAAATCCATGTCCACATGTTTACAATTTCACGTCAAAAAATGGCTAAAATTCCAGTTGAAATGTTTTCAAAGTCCCTTAAAAATTTTCCAATTTTTGTCCCAATTCTTCCCATTCCCATTGAAACTTTTCAAATCCCTCTCAAAATTGTTGAAATTCTCTTGAAGCTTTTAAAATTCTCTCTAGAATTTTCAAAATCCATGTCCACATGTTTACAATTTCACGTCAAAAAATGGCTAAAATTCCAGTTGAAATTTTTTCAAAGTCCCTTAAAAATTTTCCAATTTTTGTCCCAATTCTTCCCATTCCCATTGAAACTTTTCAAATCCCTCTCAAAATTGTTGAAATTCTCTTGAAGCTTTTAAAATTCTCTCTAGAATTTTCAAAATCCATGTCCACATGTTTACAATTTCACGTCAAAAATGCTAAAATTCCAGTTGAAATTTTTTCAAAGTCCCTTAAAAATTTTCCAATTTTTGTCCCAATTCTTCCCATTCCCATTGAAACTTTTCAAATCCCTCTCAAAATTGTTGAAATTCTCTTGAAGCTTTTAAAATTCTCTCTAGAATTTTCAAAATCCATGTCCACATGTTTACAATTTCACGTCAAAAAATGGCTAAAATTCCAGTTGAAATTTTTTCAAAGTCCCTTAAAAATTTTCCAATTTTTGTCCCAATTCTTCCCATTCCCATTGAAACTTTTCAAATCCCTCTCAAAATTGTTGAAATTCTCTTGAAGCTTTTAAAATTCTCTCTAGAATTTTCAAAATCCATGTCCACATGTTTACAATTTCACGTCAAAAAATGGCTAAAATTCCAGTTGAAATTTTTTCAAAGTCCCTTAAAAATTTTCCAATTTTTGTCCCAATTCTTCCCATTCCCATTGAAACTTTTCAAATCCCTCTCAAAATTGTTGAAATTCTCTTGAAGCTTTTAAAATTCTCTCCAGAATTTTCAAAATCCATGTCCACATGTTTACAATTTCACATCAAAAAATGGCTAAAATTCCAGTTGAAATTTTTTCAAAGTCCCTTAAAAATTTTCCAATTTTTGTCCCAATTCTTCCCATTCCCATTGAAACTTTTCAAATCCCTCTCAAAATTGTTGAAATTCTCTTGAAGCTTTTAAATTCTCTCTAGAATTTTCAAAATCCATGCCCACATGTTTACAATTTCACGTCAAAAATGCTAAAATTCCAGTTGAAATTTTTTCAAAGTCCCTTAAAAATTTTCCAATTTTTGTCCCAATTCTTCCCATTCCCATTGAAACTTTTCAAATCCCTCTCAAAATGGTTGAAATTCTGTTGAAGCTTTTAAAATTCTCTCTAGAATTTTCAAAATCCATGTCCACATGTTTACAATTTCACGTCAAAAAATGGCTAAAATTCCAGTTGAAATTTTTTCAAAGTCCCTTAAAAATTTTCCAATTTTTGTCCCAATTCTTCCCATTCCCATTGAAACTTTTCAAATCCCTCTCAAAATGGTTGAAATTCTCTTGAAGCTTTTAAAATTCTCTCTAGAATTTTCAAAATCCATGTCCACATGTTTACAATTTCACATCAAAAAATGGCTAAAATTCCAGTTGAAATGTTTTCAAAGTCCCTTCAAAATTTTCCAATTTTTGTCCCAATTCTTCCCATTCCCATTGAAACTTTTCAAATCCCTCTCAAAATGGTTGAAATTCTCTTGAAGCTTTTAAAATTCTCTCTAGAATTTTCAAAATCCATGTCCACATGTTTACAATTTCACGTCAAAAAATGGCTAAAATTCCAGTTGAAATTTTTTCAAAGTCCCTTCAAAATTTTCCAATTTTTGTCCCAATTCTTCCCATTCCCATTGAAACTTTTCAAATCCCTCTCAAAATTGTTGAAATTCTCTTGAAGCTTTTAAAATTCTCTCTAGAATTTTCAAAATCCATGTCCACATGTTTACAATTTCACGTCAAAAATGGCTAAAATTCCAGTGGAAATTTTTTCAAAGTCCCTTAAAAATTTTCCAATTTTTCTCCCAATTCTTCCCATTCCCATTGAAACTTTTCAAATCCCTCTCAAAATTGTTGAAATTCTCTTGAAGCTTTTAAAATTCTCTCCAGAATTTTCAAAATCCATGTCCACATGTTTACAATTTCACATCAAAAATGGCTAAAATTCCAGTTGAAATTTTTTCAAAGTCCCTTAAAAATTTTCCAATTTTTGTCCCAATTCTTCCCATTCCCATTGAAACTTTTCAAATCCCTCTCAAAATTGTTGAAATTCTCTTGAAGCTTTTAAAATCTCTCTAGAATTTTCAAAATCCATGCCCACATGTTTACAATTTCACGTCAAAAATGCTAAAATTCCAGTTGAAATTTTTTCAAAGTCCCTTAAAAATTTTCCAATTTTTGTCCCAATTCTTCCCATTCCCATTGAAACTTTCAAATCCCTCTCAACATTTTTGAAATCTTGTTGAAAGTTTGAAACTTCTCTCTAGAATTTTCCAAATCCACCTCAACATGTTTACAATTTCACATCAAAATTGCTAAAATTCCAGTTGAAATTTTTTCAAAGTCCCTGAAA